>NC_134487.1:269753314-269798314 GCF_040206685.1 Ascaphus truei | reverse complement strand
TGCATAAACCCAAAGCCATCATTCTTACAGAAACATGGCTATCCCCTAAAACCCCTGATGCACATATTGCCATTCAGGGATACTCCATTATTAGGAGAGATATGTCAAAGAGAGGAGGAGGGGTGTTATTTTATATTGCAGACACCTTACAATTTACACTGTTAAATTGCCCACCAAGCCCACATTCTTTTGAAACTCTAGTTGGCAAAATCTGCCTCCCCTTTTCTAAGCCCATCTTACTCGCTGGCATCTACCGCCCCCCTAAAGCCCCTCTACAATCCCTGACTGATATCACCCAATTTCTTTGCTCCATTTCCTCTCTGAATGAGAAGAGTGAGCTGCTAGTTCTAGGGGATTTCAACTTCAATTGGCTTGACCCTAAAAACCACAAAATCCAGATACAACTCAAGTCACTTAACCTATCACAACTCATTTCCCAACCCACACGGATAAACCTGAAATCGCATAACCATTCCTTGCTAGACTGGATTCTCTCCTCAAACCCCAGCAGAATCCAATCCTCTGGCATCCTTCCTACATTTTCAGTGACCATGCAATAGTGTACTGTGTAAGGAAAATTAAACCGCCCCAATCAAGCCCTAAAGTTCTCCTCACTAGAACATTTAAAAACTTTAACCCACAACAGTTTCTGGATGACCTTACCAACTGCCCATGGCACAGATTCGATTTAATTCCCAACCCCGATTCTGCACTCGACTATTTCCAATCCGAGTTCTTAAAACTCTGCGATACCCATACTCCACTACGCAAAATAAGGGTACAGGGGGCCCACCTTCCATAGGTTACAACTGACCTTATAGCACTATACCTTGTGGAAAAGCTACAAAGTAACTGGCACTACCAAGGATCTCAATCACTACAGATGCCTGCGGAACATGTGCACAAGGCAAACAAGGCATGCAAAAGCACAATATTACTCTGACAATCTCCACCAAAATACATCAAACCCAGCTAACTTCTGGAAGGTTATCAACAATATATTCCAGCCTCCTAACCATCAACAACCAAGTAATATCACTAAGGGGGATATTACTCTGACAAACCCCACTGACATTGCAAATGCATTCAATGATTACTTTGTGGGGTGTGCCACTAACTTATTAGCGAAACGCAGCACAAACCCCAAACATGAATCTCATCCTGGGAGTATCCCTACAGTCCCACCCCCTCCCAACACTGCCCACAATTTTCAATTTAGCCCAGTATCTGAAGAGGAGATTACACAAGCGCTCCTCAAACTAAAACTAAGCAGCCAATGTGGACCCGACTTACTACAATCTACAGCAGCGGCAGCTCTTATTCGAGCAAATGCCGCTGGCTGTATGAGGCTGGGAAGCGGGTAGCCGCGGCGCGTGGCGGCGCACTGTGACGTCACGGTCACAAGCGCGCCCGGCTTCCCCGTCTTCCCCGGCTTCCCCAGGCTTCCCCGACACCCCTGGAGTTCAAATCTAGGTAAGCGGGGGTGCGGGGAAGCAGAGGGGCAGAGTAGAAGCCGGGTTCGGGGTGTCTTTGGGGGGGTAATTGCGCGCGATGTGGAGGGGGGGTGCGTGGGGGAAACGCGGCGGCGCGCGTTTCTGACTGGCGGCAGCTGGGGTAGATCCCGGCATGCCGCCGGCATTTACTTTAATAAAGTATGTCGCTACTGTAGGTTCCTACGACTTGGTGCCCCAGCCATTGCCAAACCAATTGCGTCCATAGTCAACTCTATCCTGTCTGCAGGCCATATCCCTAAGACCTGGAAAACTGCCAGAGTTGTCCCAATCTTCAAAAGTGGGGACAAAAACACTGTCTCAAACTACAGGCCAATCTCACTTCTCCCAATTCTATCCAAAGTTATGGAAAAATGTGTCCACTCCCAATTAAGCGATTTCTACACCAAGACAAATTTCCCTAGCCAATTCCAGTCTGGGTTTCGTCCCAAACACTCCACCGTAACTACCCTGCTAAAAGTTTGCAATGAAATCCAGTGTGGAATGGAATGGGGACAACTCACTGGTGCAGTATTCCTAGATTTTGCAAAGGCTTTTGACACAGTTGATCATGTTATCCTGCTTAACAAACTCCAGAGCTCTGGAATAGGGAAACATGCTTTAAACTGGTTTCAGTCCTACCTATCAGGAAGATCCCAACATGTGTCCATCTCAGGGTCTAACTCCAACCCCATGGATATCACCTGTGGTGTCCCGCAAGGCTCTGTTCTGGGGCCCCCACTCTTCTCAGTGTTCATTAATGATCTTCCCACAGCTTGTAAGGAAGCCTCAATACACATGTACGCAGATGACACAATCCTATATGCACACAGCCATAGCCTCTCTGACCTTCAACACATACTTCAGTCTGACTTTTTGAGACTCGAAAACTGGATTTCCCAAAACAAACTGTTTTTAAACACTGACAAGACTGTAACAATGGTATTTGGGACCAAGACTAAATTTGTAAAGCTTCCAGTGACTGAGCTCCTGATTAGAACCAACGCTAACACCACCCTAACACCTGTCACTAGTTTTAAATACCTGGGCTTATGGTTTGACTCCCACTTAACATTCGGGATGCACATTGATACCCTGACAACCAAGACCTATGCCAAACTAGGGGTACTTTACAGGAACAAATCCTCCCTAAGTCTCCTGGTCAGAAAGCGTATCGCACAGCAGATGCTAATGCCAATTATTGACTATGGAGACATAGTATATGGCTCGGCTCCTCAAACCCACCGTAGCAAACTTGACACCCTCTACAATTCAATTTGTCGTTTTGTTCTCCAATGCAACTACAACACACATCACTGCGAAATGCTCAAAGAACTAGATTGGTCATCACTAGAGTCTAGGCGCAAAGTTCACCTTTCCTGTCTCACCCTCAAATACTTTCTGGGGAAGCTACCCAGCTACCTGAACAAGCTCCTCACCCATACCACATGCAGCACCTATCACCTGAGATCAGACTCCAAAAGACTATTCATGGTCCCAAGGCTCAACAAAGTATCCGGACGTTCCTCCTTCTCCTTCCGTGCACCCCAAAACTGGAACAACCTACCAGAGACTCTCATATCCACCACCAGCTTAAGTTCTTTCAAATCTAAGGCTGTCTCACACTTTAATCTGGTCTGTAACTGTTTCATACGCTCATAATATATATTTTCTTTAACTGTGCACGCAATGTCTTGTATATAATGTATACCTTGTTCATTTATGTAACTGTACTTGTAACCATGTATTATTTGTTTTACTCTGTGCCCAGGACATACTTGAAAACGAGAGGTAACTCTCAATGTATTACTTCCTGGTAAAATATTTTATAAATAAATAAATAAATAAAACTCATTTACTAAATACTTAACAAATAGGTGTAAGAAAATGTTGCCTGTGTGCAATGTTTTTCTCGTTGATTTACATGATGTTAAAACTCTTTTAATAATGGCCCATTATTTTGGTATACACGGTGCTAATAATATGTAAGACTCTCTATGCAGGGATCTCCCTGTATTACCTTTTAGTGAACTGCCATCATAATGCTACAGTATTTGCACATGACTGTATTTTCCTTCCCATTTTACAATGTTGTACAATATTTAAGCACCGTATAATATCTATGCAGCTTGTTTATATAGTAATGAAGCCTAAACACTACAGGTGTATTAATTAGTCCCAATTCTCTTTGTAAGCGATTTTGCAATATTTAGAAAAAGTCTCAAATTAACAAAACCTTTCAGTGAACATTTTACTGTTATTTAGATTGAAAAGACAATCCAAGCTGGGGTTCTTTTCTTATTTTTTTTTTTAAATATGGGATTGAAGCCAATTAATTTCAGCTCCGGGGACCCCCTGCTTCCAGACATACTTACGTCCATTGTGGGTGCCGGTAGCCACTCCAGGGTTCACGTTATGGAAAAGCTCCCGGGTCCTGTGGGCCAATAATAAGCCGTGATGTCATCCGGTGCGGCTTCCTATTGGCCCATGTGACCAGGGGCTTTAAACTGCAGGAGATACCAGCACCCCCTTCGGAGGCAAGTATGTCCGGAAGCAGGGGGTCTCCAGAGTTGAAATTAACGGGCTTTAATACAGTATTTAAAAAAAAATTAAAAAAGAAGAAAAAAACCGTGGCTGTGGATTGCCTTTTTAAACTATATAACAGTAAAATGTTGATATCATGGATATCTGGATAATGGGGTGGCATTTTGAAATGTTGGGGTATTGCTTTGCTACTTTATCACAGCTGCGGTCTACGGGGAAAGGTATTTTGCCAGGCAGGTCTGTAAGGTTATGTTAGGCTCATGCGAATCTCGTCCTAAGTTTTCGAGACCTGAGCTGGGGAAGGGCTCCAGGCTTGTTTGGGTCAGCTAGACTAGTAAGGGAAACCCATCCCTAATTGGGTGCTCTAAAATAACATCTGTGAAGGCTTATATGCATACTCAATTGATGGGTCCAGGATATAAAGTAATCTGTGAGCAGGGTTTCCTATCCCCAATAGAACGATAAATCCATCATGTATTAGCAGCAAAATCTAAAACACTGTAGGCATACCACTGTAGGGGGGGAAACCTCTAACCTGACCGGTGTGTTGGTCCCACCCGGCGGTCCCTTCTTTGGCGGGTCTCGCGATCCCAGCGGGTCTTCTCGGCAGAGAGTGTCTGTACTCACATAGCTGCCCTGATGCCGGTGTGCTGCTGTGGGGAGAAAGCTCAGCTGCTCCGTCGCGTGCGTCCGTCCCAACGGCTGAATGCAGAAGGTAGGTGAGGGGACTCTGAGCACTGCTTGATGATATCAGGCTGGAGGCAACGTGCGGTGAAAAAACTTTATTATGGCATGGAAGCCCGATTAAAAAACATGAGAGACAATTCTCTGACGCGTTTCGTCTTGCGACTTTATCAAAGAGTTTTGCCAGGCAGGTCTGTAAGGTTATGTTAGACTCATGCGAATCTCGTCCTAAGTGTTCGAGACCTGAGCTGGGGAAGGGCTCCAGGCTTGTTTGGGTCAGCTAGCCTGTAGCGTTCCTCTTAATAATAATAATAAATAATAATAATACTTTATTAATCGGTCAGAGACGGGCTATGGTGGGGGGACCACTTCGGCTTCTGGAGCCAAAACATCAGTGGGATGGGGAGCGGATCAGTCGACCCTGGCATGCTCATTGGTTTTCCCTTTGTTGGTTGTTGCCAATAAAAAGCTGTGGACTTATCCCCCAAAGAAGTTGTATTGTGTCTTTATTGGGTTAGGGGCAGGCAAGAAAGGGGTTTGGGGGAAATGGTTCATCTTGTGTTGGAGTTGATACCCCAGAAGCTCCTGAGAAGATCTGAGGTCAGGCTCCATGTTGTCCTGACACAGTTGGTCCCTACCTTTCGTCTGTAGTAGAGATGTTTAAAACCTTTCGCCTAAAGTTGTGAACTAAGCAAACTTTGACCTTTTTCCGCTGTGAAAGAAATGGGGACCTTGTTAGAGTTTGCAATTGATTCGTCAAGTATTAAGTCAATGTTCATTGCAATTTTGCTTAATATGCTAATTTGCAAAATCAGTTGATTTGCTTACAAATTTCTTTAAAATAGCTACATTTGCTTAATGCTGGAAGTATAAATAGGACCCACACATCATGTTTTGCACACTACCTATAGATAGTTAACTGAAAGCGTACAATATTGCAAAACCTAAGACTAAGTTTGCAACATTATTAGCCTTTTGAGGCTTGATGAAAGGAAGCGAAAGTTGTAACAAAAAGCTACAAATTGCACATTTTGGATCGTTTCACACATCTCTAGTCTGTACTAGTACTAGGAGAATGTTCAGTGAATTTAACACATCCTGCAACTTTCAAACCAGATTTTAGTTTGTCATTGCATGGTAATTGGCAATTGTAAATGTTTTTGTGACATTCTTTCTCTGCTTCTGTGTTTAATATTGCGATGCCTGTAACAAGACTACAATGAGTCTTGGTATTTTTAATTAATGTCTGACTGTAAACTTGTAGCATCTTGATCCCATTTTCTTCACATTGACATAATAATGAAAATATACAAATATACTGTATACAGTGCTTTTTTGTAGAAAAAAAATGGTGCTGGTTCTCAGGGCCGCAGACATCTTTCCCGGGACCCAGTACTAGATTTCCACAGGCCCCCCTAACCACCCCCCCCCCCCCAGCCAGTGCAGAACTTGGGGTGAAAAAAAGTACTGATACGGCACACAAAAAAGCACTATATATATATATATATATATATATATATATATATATATATATATATATATATATACAGTGTTCGACAAACCTATACATTTGCTCGCCCCGGGCGAGTGGATTTAACCCCCGGGCGAGTAAATATTGGCCCAAGCAGCACACGTTTGGTACTAGGTGGCGAGTAGATTTTTTTGTGTGGCGAGTAGATTTTTTGGTGATTTGTCAACCACTGTATATATATATATATATATAGCAAATGGAAATATTCCTGTATGCCCATTTGCATGTCTGAGGCCTCAGCCAGGCTGCCTGCTTGCTCGCTGAGGCGTGCTGAGGCTCAGGGAAAGCGGGTGCTTTCCCTGGCCTTGCGGATGCTTACCGCACGCGCTGTCAGGGGGCGGGCACGTCACAGGCCGGGGGCAGGCCAGTGATGTCACGGAGCTGGTTCGCCCTCATTGGGTGAACCGCTCACGTGACCGGCCTGTCGCGCCGGCAAGCGGGGGAATTTTAAATTCCCCTAAGACCTATGCTTCCGCGCACTTGCGGAAGCATAGGTGAGCCCCTACTAAAGCTGCTCTAATTGCGGCTGTAGGGGCTCAGTGCTGAGCGGGAGCACGCGTCAGCGCGCTTCCGCCAGCAAGCAGGTAACATGGCCGAGGCCTTAGACAGGTCTGCAACCCCGCCTTTCACCATTATCACCAAGCACACAGCACTTCCACTGCAGCAAGGAATTCTGGGAAATGACATGCAAATGGACACACAGTGTCATCTTTTGCTTCAAAACACTATATATATATATATATATATATATATATATATATATATATATATATATATATATATATAGCCACTTAGTTTCTGATTTTGAATGGGGTGAAGAAAGAAATGTAGAGTAGAATCTTTTCATTGTGTTGTTTTCTCTTTTTTGGGAGATCTGCCCTTTTAAGCTTATTTGCAATATGTTGAAGTCTCTCCAACACAGACAAGGTGAATGCACAGAGGAATAAATAGATAACTTTCAACTTAGTTGAGGTGGTAAAATAGTTTAGCTTTCTCAGATGTTTCCTAAATCCCTGCTTCCCTCTATCCGCACAGCCTACCTAAGCCCTCTGCTCCCCTTTCTCTTTAATAACTAGTGATTTGTCAGGATCATAAGGATTTCTCAGCCTGCTTCTTAAATCCGAAAAAGCTTTTCTGTCCCTTAGAGGCCAAAACCATGCAGTGTTCAGTGGCCAAAGCAAAAGTTTAGTCCCACTAGCCAACATCTATTAAGGTTGCAATAAATGAAATGCCTTCTACATGAACTGTGCGAATGTGTCCAAAAGTATTTAGCAAAATCATTTGTACAGATTTTTTTTTAAATTTCCCCAAAATAACGGTGGTCAAAAAAGTAACAATGATCCTCTACCGTACAATGTACAGCAAATAAAATACCACTTGTGAGCACATTCACATGTCTAAGGCCGCACCTATAGTGCCGTCGATGGTGATGGCGACACGACGGGTGACGTCACCCGTCGCCGTCGCCGTCGCCACCGGCCATTTGATTGGTTCAAGGGCCGTCACATGAGGCTACAGCCCTTGAAAAATCAAATTTTGCCGGCTACCAGTTTTCGCGACGGCGACGTCGTTCTGTCGCATTGTCGCCGTTGCGCGCACTATAGGCACACGTGGCGGCAATGCATTTGTTCTCAGGCGACGTTGCGTCGCCATCGCCGGCACTATAAGCACGGCCTTAGACAGTTCTGCAACCCTGCTTTTCCCCAGTATCTCTTAGGCCGAGTCCATGGTGCATGCGAGCGCGACGGAGCGCATGCCCGCGCACGTACCTGTCAGCTGAGAGATCTGTGGACTACAGATCCTTGCGACGGGGAGGCGTGGCCAATAACATCCCGGAACCGGTTCGCCCTCACCACTCACATGACCCGGCCGTCACGAGACAAAGACAAAACCCGTTGTTTCCCGAAAAAACAGCCACGCCGATGCTCACGTGCACACGCACGCACTACGGACGTGAGCAAAGACCTCAATGTGTTTGATCACACCGTGTGAGCGATCCACTCAGCATTTTATTTATTTATTTATAAAAATGTTTTACCAGGAAGTAATACATTGAGAGTAACCTCTCGTTTTCAAGTATGTCCTTGGCACAGAGTTATAAAAATACATGGTTACATTAAAAGAGCAGGTTTATACAGTCAATTCACAGACATTTCATGGACAGATAGAGTTGGAAAATTGGGTACAGGGGATAAAGTGCTTGTGATTTTCCGATTGAAATAGAGCAGCTTTACCATCACTTTAACATCACCAAACAGCAGCCGAACGGCAGCAAACGGCTCATACCCTTTGGCTGCCCTTCGGCTGCGCAAAAGGCTGTCCGCCTTTTGGGCAACACAGATGTACACTGGGGTGGTTGATTTTCAATGCAGCTGCGAATACAAAGTTATTTGTGTCCTCTTGGCTCATTAACATTCCAGTGGGTAGGGTTGACGTTCCACAAAGTACAAGCAAATGTTAATCCTTAGCACGCTGGTCCTGTGCAGATGGGAGCAACTCTTGGGGAGCCCCATCAGGCTGTCCGCCTTTGGGGCAATGCAGTATGAACACGGCCTTAGCATATAGTGCTTCTCAAAGTCACAAAATTCCACGATGCTTGAAAATGAGCAAAAGAATAGCAAAATTGCACTTTTCCACAGATAATTTATATTTCCACTATAGAGTAGGTGCCTTTTGTAGTAGCTTTGATAAGTGAGTTATCGACAGTTTTGGGCACTTCTCGAGCGAGTTTGCATGTGAAGCTATTCAGAAAGCTCCGATAACATGGCAAACTCGCTCGAGACCTGCTTCAGTCATAATGACTGAGCCACCTGTGCTGAAGCAGGGATATGCTTAAAACTTGACCTGTTGGTCACTCTTGAGGACTGGAGTTGGCCACACCATGCTCTAGAAGATATAATGGCACAAACAGTATTTAGGAAACAGTGCTTCTTCATAAGACATTTCCAAACAAATGGGGTGAAAGATGTCATATGGGCTAGCGCCACTTTGTAAATATGACCCAAGATCTATTAATTTAAATAGGGCTTAAATCTTCCTAATCAATGGGAAGACAGCTTCACATTATATTGCATCATATACACATAAAGGCCCTTAGTCTGTAACATGGAACAGCGATGAATAATAATAATAACATTTTCTTGTATAGAGCTGCTAGTTTTACGTAGTGCTTTACAGAGACATTTTGCAGGCACAGGTCCCTGCCCTGTGGAGCTTACAATCTATGTTTTTGGTGACTGAGGCACAGGAAGATAAAGTGGCTTATTCAAGGTGACAAGGAACCAACACAAGGAATTGAACCAGGTTCCTCTGCTTCAAACTCAGTGCAAGTCAGTGTCGTTACTCACTGAGCCACGCCCTCTCCCTGAACTGGTGCTATCACACGCAACGCCCTACAAGCTCAATGGAACTTTCCGTGCTACATTACTGGATTTGCACTATCACCATTTGCAGAATTGTGGCAGTGGTATCAATTTAATGGCAAAAAGCCATTCGCAAGGCTTGTTACATAGCTCCCTTAATATCTCCCAGACACGGCAAACCCTGAATAACATTTTCTTTTCTAACATAAAAAAAAGCCAAACAAATACAGCAAGACTTCTCTGAACTGCAACAGGTACAAAAGGTAAGAATCAATGTAAGGAGGCTTGTTAATAGATTATATAATCAAAAAATAGGTGGCTTATGGAGACGGCCGCAGGCAGACAGAAAGGAATATGTAGGCAGACAGCCAAGCGTATTGTGTTTGTATTACTTTATTCTTATATAGCTTGCACTTTTAATGTACTTGGAGCTTTGCAAAATTAAGTGCAAACATTGTTGGGTACAAGAATACACAATGTCAATACAAGGTCGGGTCTTCAGATGAGGTAGGAATTCCAGACATAAAGGCAAATGTTGTCACAAAGGAATCCAGGCTCTGAAGGGCTTTTCTATTTGAGCGTTGCGGTGGAACATAAATAGACCATGGAAAGAGCTTTAGGTTTATCAGTGGAAATGCCAATGAAGAGGCAGAGAGGGTGATAGCAGTAAGTGTAAGTGCACTAGTCAAAGCAGACCTGATTAGAAGGAGGGTGATAGCGTGGCTCCCGAAATACTTTGTTGAAGAGCGAGCTCTCGCAATAAAAGATACAGGGAATGGGTTCCGCTTGATAAAGTTATGGGGCAGGAATTCCGTGAAGAGATGTTAGAGTGAGTTACACAGAGATTAAAAAATAAAATAGAGGCAAGATTGATGTGGACACACACATGAGATCTCAACTGTAGTGATGGTATAGGCCAAGAGTAGGGTTTCATGGTGTCCAGTTTTGAATGTGGCTGTCCTGTATTTGGACACTGTCCAGTAAATTATTAGAGACATGTATGTGTCCGGTATTAGCTCTCTTGATAGTGACCTGACCAGCTAGAGGGGCTGCAGGATTTCCCAGAGCAGGGAGAGTAGGGCTGTTGATAGGGGGCTGGGCAGCTTCCTCCACACTGATTGGCTGCTGCTGAGTAATGCAGTCAATCAGGAGGAGGTGTCAGGAGCATGAGGGTGGCTCCAAGGAGAGGAGGAAACAGCATGGAGAGGCGTGAGAGGGGTGGGTGTGTTTGTCTCAAGTGTGTCGCACCTTTCACCATTGTGTCCAGTATTTTTGGAGAAGTCACCTGGCAACCCTAGCAGACTGAGCCACTGATTGAGCCACCTGTGCAGTAGCAGGGATATCCTGAAAACCTGACCTGTTGGTGGCCCTTGAGGACTGGAGTTGGCTACCCCTGATATAGGTCAACCATTGCAGTGTTTAGTATTCTCTAGCACGTGCATAAAATCTATAGAATGAAAGACCCTGGAGATAATGGAAGGGATAAAAAAAGGGCTAAAAAAGCACAGACTTACGATGTATAGCAAAATATTAAATGTTTTTAAACCTAGAACTGGCTCTCCCATGCTGTATTGCCTCTGGGAGTCCCACAGTTAAAGATGCAGTCACACACAAGGCAAACTTATGAAAGTGATGTGTTCAATAGATTAAATATAGGGGATTAGAGCCTTAAAAACAGACAAATATATATATCTACTATAGAATACTAAGTGCGCAAAAAGATACAATTTACATCCAAAATAATAACAGTTGCTGCCTAATGTTCAGCTACACACAATAGCATATATATGGGGAAAGGGGGGAAACAACGGCGCAAATGACTGTTAACTGTATAATAAATGTGAGCATAAGTAGAATGGGAGTATGGTTTGCCAATGATTCTGAAATGAAATTATGAGAAACAAAATATAGTGAAGTATGTTTAGTTAAAATATATGCGCAAAAGTAGATTTCTACTTACAAAGTAGCAGATGTAAACAAGCATGTAGGATATTATAATCCTCTCCGTCCTGCTGCCTGGAGTTGCTGTATGAATCCTTCACGTGGAACATTAAGAAGCGACGTGCTGGTTCTCCTCTGCCTGCAGCCCTTCTCCGTGACTTCCTGGTTGATCCTCTGGTCTCGCGAGACTAGCCCGCTGACGTCACTCCGCCGAGATTTTGGCCGAAATTTGGATATAGTCTCCAGTAATGAGCAGGGGGTTCTGCTGGCATGTAATGTTGGATAGGGATGCTGAAAGTTTGTCTTAGAGCCTCCTCCCGATATATATCTGTTAACATTTGATAGTCTAGAAATGTTTCATTGTTTTAATTTACAAGAGGGACTACTAAAATGGGTGTTATTTAACGTCAATCCTGCTTGCTCACTCACTCGACAGGGGACAGGACAAAGATAAGACACTATCGGAAACATTTCAGGGTACAATGTTGCCAGATTCAAAGGCACGGTCATATGAAAGACCAACGTGAACAAACTGGTTAACCCCCTCAGTGCCAGAGAGGCTGGCAATGCATGGAATGTCAACAGTGCGATAAAGATCAAGTCCTGTTTTTGCATCCCCCTTTGCTGACCTGGTGTAACAAAGTAGGATCTGAAGAAAGACCAGATTAGATCTTCATTATCACATCACGTTGACTTGAAGTTTGTTGGCAGGTATTGGTTATTAATTCTTTATAGTTTCTTCTTAAAAATAGAAAAACAATCACACAGAAAGTATTTTGAAGTATTTATTTTTTTAAAGTTTAAATGCAGTTTTGTTTCATTTAAACCACTTCACTGTGGTCATTAGTGGTCCGGCATGTTGAAATGACTAACACTATCAATGGTCATGTGTCACTCCCCGCTCAATTTCCATTAGGAAATTGACATGATGTCCCAGAATGGTGAGGTGGTTCCCTTTACTATCACACGATTACACCTGAGTTAAAGAGGTTAAAAGCTGCTCACTGGTCTGTTTGCTGGGGACCATAGCTGATAAGCTGCCAAGTAGCTCCTGTCAGAGACTGGCAGCCATCCATAGGCTTGCTGGCTGGCACAAGTGCCCCGAGAAGCTGAGTTCCAGGTAACCCAACAAGGGAGCATTTTACAGCAGATGTAAAGCAGCAGCTGAAAGAGCAGCTCGGCCTAATTACAGCATCCCTGCTATTTACCGGAGGATCAAAGCCAAGGATTCTGAACTTTTCAATTCTCTGATAATGCTTCTGCATCTCTTAAAGTACAAAATTGCTTCTTTTCTTGACACTTTAAAGGCGCTTCCAACCTTACACATACTGTAGGCCAAAACTCACTTCTCATGTTCTCATTACTTGAAGCATTGCATACGCTGTCCAAGTTTGTAACTATTGCCCTTGTTTGATTATTGTCCCATGACACACTTGAAAATGAACGGTGACACTCAATGGAGCTGATGGATCAAAGTCTCCCGTCTGCAAAAGTGGTGCATAAAAAGGCACCAAATTTAAAAAAGGAAAAAATCCGATTGGACTCAATGTGCACTTTTTGTGCTCCAGGTTTGCCCCACTTTTGCACCTGGGAAACTGTGATACATCATTTACTACTAGTAAAATATTTTATAAATAGATATTTTGTTTCCATAATTTGCACATGTAGCGCTGCTCCCCCCCCCCCTACCCTTCTGGGAGATCTGGCCTTTGCTACCGGTGATGTGGTGGTTCATACCTGTTATGAAAAGTTCAGTCCGCGCTCTGGCTCTTTAAGCTTGGATTGTTGGTCCCTCTCAGTTCTCTTGCTGCTTCTGTGTTTATGAGGTGTCTCCCCCACCTCCAAATGTGGTCTCCACCGGAACCCCGATGGTGATACCAATATCAGCAAAACAAGAAAAAACACAAAAGCGCACCAAGATGAGAGATAGATATTGTATTAACAACAAATAATAAAATTAGTAACTGCGACTGTTGTGGCTGGCGGTTTTATTACCCACCATCAGTACACACTCAAGTGTACCGTTCCTGCTTTTTTCCGATCGTTTTTATGCTATCAAAAACGGACAGGCATCCTAAGGACACCTATTGAAGGCCCCGGTTCCTGCACATGTGTGCTACACTCTGCACCACGCTACCACACGTGGAGGACAGGAGAGGAAACAGAGACAGCCCCAGCGCGCAGGTCTGATCTCTCAGAACTGAGATTACCCTTCATATTTCCTATGTGATGCCCTACTCCTGTGATAGACACCAGATCGGGGATTATTAAAGAAATTTTATAAGTTACTAATTTTATTATTTGTTGTTAATACAATATCTATCTCTCATCTTGGTGCGCTTTTGTGTTTTTTCTTGTTTTGTTCATACCTGTTAGGTTCCAGGAGATGCTGAGGGTCTGCGTTGGTATGGGGAAACAGGTCAGACTTTTAGATGTCTTCAGGCTGTGTTCTTCCTATCTGGTGCAACGTCTCAGTTCACAGCAGGTACCAGCGTGGCTGGAGACAGTCTCCACTGTGAAAGTCATCATTCCTACCCCTACCCAATAGACTGTAACTTAGGCAGGGGTATTTAAAACAGGATCCTTTTATTTCATCCACTGCAGGTATTATTACAGCGAATACATTTCTCAGTATGGGATCTCAGGCCTCTGGATGGTGCTTGGCCTCTTCTCAGAATTGAGGCCTTGCAGTCTGTTGGACCTATTCTCCTCAACCCGCTAAGGGGCTGAGAGCAGGTCTCAATCCCAGCCGGGAGAGACTCAGACTGACGGTAGTTTGTCATGCCTCCTCCCTAGTACAGAGGGGGAGGGCACAAGGTCTGCACCCGGATTGGCTGCACACAGACCAAGTTTCACCTCCACCCCTGTCACTCAGGAAGGCTGCCTGAGGGGGAAAACCCAAGATGATAGCCTGCCACAACCAGCAGCTATCAGGACTTATGTGACGGGGAGGGGCAGAAAGATAGCCAGTACCAGCCATGGCTACACACATACTGAACGTAAAGAGCTGTAAAAAAATATTTGCAATGCTCGTTCAACCACTACCATGCCAGAGGGCCCTGCAAAGCATTACCAAGGAACGTGTTCCACGCCCCTCTGCCAGTGACGTGGTTCAAAATACTTGTCATACGGTATGGAAACCTCATGTCTTTCATTTCTTTACTCAAGTACTTAAGGCAAAAGAACTAGAAATCCTTGGATATATATTATAGCGAGGTTCGAAGAATCGTTTTTGGGCTAAATGTAAAAAGCTGTCACTATCTTTTCAAATACAGTCCAGGGGTGAAATGGTGCTCGGTCAGTTTATGTGCCCTATGGAGTCTTTACAAATAATCATCACGGATAATGTCCGGAATGCCTTCAACAGTCCATGTAGTGTATGGCTGGGAGGATTAGCGCCTAGTGGTGCCTACTACATCATGTGGCGCAATATATAAACCACACTTCTGTATTCTTTAAGGAATGGGGGATGGGGTAACATTCATGAAGGCCTGTTACCTTATATATAATAATAATTGTTTGTTCTTACATAGCGCTGCTAGTTTTACATAGCGCTTTACAGTAACAGCCCCTGCCCCATGGAGCTTAAAATCTATTTTTGGTGCCTGAGGCACAGGGAGATAAAGGGACTTGTCCAAGGTCACAAAGAGCCAACACTGGGAATTGAACCAGGTTCCTACTTGCAGATGACTGCCTCAAACCCAGTGCCGCGTAGTGTCTTTACTCACTGAGCCACTCCTTCTCCCATTTGAAGCCCTCTCAATGGATCTGGCAATCCTGATGGCTTAAAAAAATCCGTTGAAAAGGGATGTCCAAGGTGTCAACTTGATAGTCCCCAACATGGGACTACAAGCAATAAAGAAAAAAAAGATCAATTGTGCCAAAAAACTATTCTCTATGCATTAATACATATTCCTTCTTCTCTTGGGTTACCGCTGATCTTTGATGATCAAAAAGAGGCGGAGCAAAGCGGGACACTAGTACTTCATTGGAGCTTAACGTGACAAGTGTGATGTGTATTTTCTGTCCTGTGTAGCTTGCTGTACTTTGCAAGCTAGAATATTATGATATGGCCTATACCATCTTTTGTTATTTCTGCTGAAGCTAATAAAGGAAGATGAGGAAGAGCTAGGTTATTGTCCCATGGCTTATTTCTCTCACCCTCTGAACATCTCCCCAAAAGGTTCCTTCACTATCCTCAGGGATATTCTATCCTCGGGGATCAGTTATATTCAGTGAACTCCTGCATCAGTTCTGCACCCCTATCAGATGCTGGCGGAGAGTTCGGCCTGGGCACGGGTAAGTGCTGCTGCTGCAAGCACTCCCTTCAATGTCACCTGTGCAGATGGTGGTAGAAGAGCTTCTGGCCCATCAGTGATCCCACCTTCCAGACGCCTCAGCCCCCGATAGCGTCACATAGCATTGCACCAGCCAAAAGGGCCTCTAGTGGAGGGGAGGGGTTGAGCTAGGCCTCAGCAGAACTCCCAGCAGGTGCCAGGAGGTGGAAAGGAGCAGGCGCATGGCAGTAAGCCCCACATACAGGCCCCTGGAAGTTAGAGAGCTTAAGATGCTCATGGAGGTGGGGGTCTTCGTAACCTATATGGGGAAGGGGAATCCAGAACACCACAGAGAGGCAGAAGAAGGCAGAGGCAGATCCAAGTAGGCCCCATGAAGACAGAGGCCCCAGCAGGCCACAAGAAAGGAGGGCCCCCAGCATGGGCCTAGTCAATCAGTCCATTGGCAAGGTCTTCACCCAAGAGATTTAGTGGGGATGAGGAAGATTACAACAGGGGCAGGGTCCAGACTTTTACAGTGGAGTGGCAATTATGTCTTCATTGGAGCTAGCACTATATGTGTGTGCATTGTTACTATGTGTTCTAATAAATTTAAAACCAGAGACATAACATAAAACACAGACAAAGCTCAGTGCACATCCAGAAAAACTTATATACGGTACAGTGCCTAAATATACATGTATAAATAACTAATAAATAAAATGGTCTTTTAGTTTAACATTTTGGCCAAATTGTTGTAAGCCCTTGAGCCAAACTTCACGGCAGACCACGTTTCAAGGGTCCCTACACTCATATAAATTCTTAATAACCTGTGCATTGCCAGGAAGAATGATTTATAATAAATCTGTCAATATAAGTTGCAAAAGTTCTAAGTCTGATTGAAGCTCTTATTAACCTGTACATTACCAGGAAAAGCACTCTGTAATAGATTTGTCACAATCACACTGCATGCAGGCAAGTTCCCCTGATAGTTGGAGATGCCATGGAGTGAGCTTTTAACCATTTAAATGTGGGAGGGAGTGAGCTTCAATTGGATAGGAGGTTGCCACCCTCCAAAATAGCCAAGACTAGCTGAACAAGAATTATAAAACATACAGAACACCTACAAGCTCAAATTGAACCCCCAAAATACCCACAACATATATATAAGCATATAAGTTTCACAGAGGAGTGCTACTGAGCATGGCAATATATATTTAAAACCAGAGACATAACATAAAACACAGACAAAGCTCAGTGCACATCCAGAAAAACTTATATATGGTACAGTGCCTAAATATACATGTATAAATAACTAATAAATAAAATGGTCTTTTAGTTTAACATTTTGGCCAAATTGTTGTAAGCCCTTGAGCCAAACTTCATGGCAGACCACGTTTCAAGGGTCCCTACACTAATATAAATTCTTAATAACCTGTGCATTGCCAGGAAGAATGATTTATAATAAATCTGTCAATATAAGTTGCAAAAGTTCTAAGTCTGATTGAAGCTCTTATTAACCTGTACATTACCAGGAAAAGCAATCTGTAATAGATTTGTCACAATCACACTGCATGCAGGCAAGTTCCGCTGATAGTTGGAGATGCCATGGAGTGAGCTTTTTTTGGGGGTTCAATTTGAGCTTGTAGGTGTTCTGTGTGTTCTAACAAATGTATCAACATTCTTTTAAATATACATTTTCCGTGTATATTGTTCTACACTGGGAGACAACATTTGAGACTGTGAGAACATACAGTACATCTACCTCCCATTACTTAAAGAAACCATTCAGGGCTTTTTTGCTCTCACATGGCCGTGTGAATAATATGAATAATATTTTTCCTCCATTACACTTGCCCTAACTGCATCCCTGTAACTATTGCACATTGCTACCTATTGAATGATATTGCATATCTATGCTTTTCTTTTATCTTTTCTATATATCTGATCCTGCGCTCCCCACAATACTTCTATCGGTTAATGCTGAGGAATTTTTTGGAGAAGGTGGTTAAGAGAAGGGATAGTAAGGAGAAGAAAAAGGGGAAGAAACAGGTTCCAAAGATGTTTGAGAACATTTTTTTCCCGGCTCCAACACGTATTTGCCAGTTCCTTTAGTCTTGGGATTGCCGCAGATCAATCTCAAAAATGCTAATCCACCATTTTTTGTCTAGCACTGGCAATCCACATGATGGAATAATAATTTGAACCAAAAACCGTAATCTGCGATCCACGAATGAGGAGCCGTGTATGAGAATAAATAGAGATGTAGCCTCAAACTGAAGCCATTTGTTGGAGTGTTTAGCTGTGAGTTGGTTAGGCTGTGTGTTGCTGCTGTAGTATTATATCATAAACATTTATAAATAACATACTTAATAATAGTTTTTGCAGAACCATTTACAACCAGGCATTAACCTACTACCAGAACAGTTAAATTGTAACTGATGTTTTTTTCTTGCAAGGACAGAGATAATATTTATTTATAAAAAATGTATTACCCGGAACTAATACATTGAGAGTTACCTCTCGTTTTCAAGTATTTCCTGGGCACAGGTTTATAACAATACATGGTTACATTAAAAGAATAGAGGTTATACAGTCAATTCACAGACATTTCATGGACAGATAGAGTTGGAAAATTGGGCACCGGGGATAGAAGTTCTGATGAGTTTCAGATTGAAATAGAGACGCTTTAACATCACCAAAAGGCTCACACCCTTTAGCTGCCGTTAGGCTGCACCAAAGGCTGTCCGACTTTGGGGCGATGCAGATGTACACTGAAGGAGTTCAGATAGAATGCAGCTGTGAATTCAAAGTCCTTTGTCCTCTTGACTCATTAACATTCCAGTGGGTGGGGTTGATGTTCCACATAGTGCAAGCAAATGTTAACCCTTAGCACACTTGTCCTATGCAGAGGGGAGCATATATCCAGTGCTGTACTCCAGCTTGATTTTCTATCATTCTCTACTTGTAGTATTGGCGACAAAGGGTGTGTGAGGATTCGCCATCTTGGCAGTCGCAGACCGTCTCCTCACCTCAACAACCCTTCCGTGACGAACACTCAGGATGCGCGGTCTCGTGGTCCCATTACGCGCGCGGATCTTGGGCAGTCTGATTCCACGTCCACGGATTCTGTCTCCGCCCCCCGCTCTGACGCACGACAGGTCCGTTCGTCCAGCCTCCCACGCTGATGCGTGTTCCAAGCCCCGCCCCCGCTCTGGTGATAGACAGGACCGGCGGTACCGCCTCCATCCCTGATTAGGCTGTATCCTAGGGCATACCTCCGTGCATCAACAGCTTATGGTGGTCTTCTTCCTGGTTCCGTCCTGGCTGGCTATTGGAGGCTCCTCCTTTATTGACCTTCCTGCTGCATTCAGTCTTTGCTGAGCATAGTCTAGTGTGATGCTGTGCCTTGCTGCATTCCAGTTCCTGTGACCTTGGCTTGCTTGTTTAACCTCTTGTTGCCTGACCCTGCTTGTCTCTTGGATTCCGCACCTCTCCTCTCTTGATCCAGCTACGCATGACCATTCTCCAGTCCTGACCTTGGCTAAGTACTCCAACGATCTGATACTCTACTATCCTGAACCTGGCTACGTACCCCGACAATCCGCTACTCTCCAATCCCGAACTTGGCTACGCACTCCGACGATCCGCGACTCTCCACTCCAGACCTGGCAAGTACTTATACTTTTCTCCAATCTATAACCCTGACCTGGCTTGAATGACCACTTTACATCCTAGGCGCGCCCGCGTGGCTGTGGGTCGGCGTTAACCAATTCCCTACCTCAGCACCACAGTCGCGCTTCATTTGTGGTGAGCTACGCGTTACAGGGTGCTGCTTTAAAGCTTAGGACCTCGCTGAACCATTAAACAACAACAACCAGGCATTAACATGCTGTTATTAACTGGACTTTCATTTAAGTGGGCTCGGCCTTTGGCCTTCATGCTGCACATGTTACTGGGATTGTAGTATATTAACTGGAATATATAGACAGAATTATTATTATTGATATTTCTGTGAATAATTATTAAGCTTCCAGAACAGTTTGGGCTCTTAATTTTTGGGATAATCAATATGATAAACTAAACTGGTCCCATATTGAGTTTCTATATCATTCTCTCATTGCACCTAGTGTGCCGTCCATTGTGCAGCAACAGAAAAATAAACAACAACAGCACCAGTCACTGGCTGCCATTGCATAATCATATAACTCTGTATATAACACAAGTGAAGTAAAATAATTACATCAAAATGTCTAATAGTAGAAATACCAGTTACAGTCTTTTGAATAAATATTTGTAAAGTGGAGGCGAGGGAAGAGGAGGTGGATGTACTTTTGGTCGAGGTCATTGTGGTGGTAGTAGTGGTGGTAATGAATCTGATAAAGGTAAGTTAGTTAAAGTTGGTGCTGTTGGTGGTGATGATCCTGCTACTACTAGGTACTGTATGCAAAGTCATCAAAACAGTCACAGCAAATGGGACAATAATGACACAGTCAATGAATCACAACAATCTCACTGCAGAAGGCCCACTACCCCTCCCACCCCTCTGTCTCTAGGAGATAATTAACTTCCAGTTAAGTAGAGATATAAAAAATGAACTGAAGGAGAAAGTTTAAGTCAGCTGGCAACTGTATGTCCTTATCCCTAGGTAGTACTCTTGAAACTAAAATTGATAATGTGTTGAAGCATATGTACTATTGAGAATGTTAATAAAACTGTCAGTTCTGCTGGGAAAAAAACAGGGCCCCCCTCACCACCACTGACACCAACGCCAGCTTCTGCTGTGCCTGTTACTGCTGCCAGTGCCAACAACAAGCCCACTATTGTCCTTTTCAAAAGGTTATACTTCTTGTCAGTCCAAAAAAGCAATTAATGCTGAACAAGTTCTAACATTGATGTTACTAGACTCTGAAGAGCTGTTAAAACAGTCAGATGTTGAACAGGGAGAGTCATAAATTCAATCACAAGGAATTTATGAGTTTGAGGAGCAGGGGGGTGTTATTGATGATTCATCGGTTCAAACATCACTTATGAATGAAGATTCTGGTGATGAGGATGTTGCTGATGCTGCTAAGGACTGATTTAAGTGTACTGGTCATGGTGGTAGTGCTATGGGCAATGATGATGATATGCTTCACATAAAATTGATGATACTGTAATCGTTCTTCATGATTGTGAAAATACAGATTCAATGACCAGTAAAGCGATCAATACATGAGGTAATATAACAATAATAACAAAAACCTGTATATTCATTATTTAATAAACAGAAGCCACCATCATCATCAACAACATTCCATACATTGATATTTCCTTCCTCCTCCTCAGCATCAACAACAACAACACCACACTCTGTTACACAGACGTTATCATCACTACGACAATTGACCAGTCGTGGTTCTAGTTGTTGTGGTGATGATGGTGATGTCGATGCCCCAGGCCAACACCACCTGCACCGCAACATAGACAACCACGATTATATTCCCAAATTCGTCCACAAACACCAGCTATGTCTCCCATTGCCTATACTTCAAATACATCCTGCACGTGGGGGGTAATGACCTGTTTTTTTACATTTTTATTTCCTACAGCGGATTAATCTTTCATACTTTTTTTCTTACAATATGATGATGGATTAGAAATAAACGTATTCCGTGGAATGTGTTTACATTGGATTAGACCAGCCGGAGGGTTATTTTAAGTCTGTATAACCGAGCTACATAGTGGGATTTTAAATAATCAGCATGGATTAAAGTTGGAACAATCCGTCAGTGGATTTTAACACATGGACGGATTGTGAAGGGAAAGCCGGGAAAATTCAGTGAAACAGAATTTGACTGGTTTGCTCATCTCTACTTTTTGTACCTGGACACTATTTGGGAAGCGTATAAGGAGTACGGTGGGGTTGCTTGGTTGAAGTACGAGGAGGATTTTAGGGAGCACATGGAAATTAGAAAGCATGGGACATGGACTTCTGGTTTTCAAAGATGACCCCACACAATCTATCTCCTATTCAAGGACTGGCCGGCAGCACAGGGCCATCAGGACAGTTGGCTGCGCTTAGGCAGGCAATATGTTGGGTGTTTAAGGAAGGCGAATCTAAATAGGGGATATCATGCCACTTCAAGCATGAGTGCTTGTCTTGCGGAGATGAAGGTCATACTGCATGTAGTTGCTTTAGGAAGGTAAGAGTCCTAAGGGGGCAGCGCAGGGAAGGAGTCTTCTTGGACAGGCGACGACTCCGGTGAGAGTGGACGAGATATCTTGTTGGCTTGACCATTAAATCGACAAAGCAGTGAGTGGGAGAGTAGGTGGAGGGAGGCCGATTATTCGGGTCCTGCACGTGGGGGTAATGATCTGGGTTAAATGTGCTAGGAATGAACGCGACCAGTTGGGATGTGGTCTGGTTGATGGTAATATTCCCAGTGGTGGGTTTGGTATGTTCCGAGAGAGTGCCTCGGCTGGTTCGGTGGTCTGGTCTTTATCAGAAGAATTGAGTTCTCTGGTTCAGAATAGTTAGGTTTAGTTTACAGTTGTGTGAAAAATAAAGTACACTCTTTGAATTCCATGGTTTTACATATCAGGACATAATAACAATCATCTGTTCCTTAGCAGGTCTTAAAATTAGGTAAATACAACCTCAGATGAACAACAACACAGGACATATTACACCGTGTCATGATTTATTTAACAAAAATAAAGCCAAAATGGAGAAGCTATGTGTGAAAAACGAAGTACACCCTTATTGCCTCCATAGGAATTAAGATGCTAAGTAGCAGACAGGTGCTGCTAATCAAATGCCCTTGATTAATTGATCAGCAAGTGTGACCACCTCTATAAAAGCTGAAGTCTTAGCAGTTTGCTGGTCTGGAGCACAATGCCAAGGAGGAAAGACATCAGCAATGATCTTAGAGAAGCAATTGTTGCTGCCCATCAATCTGGGAAGGGTTATAAGGCCATTTCCAAACAATTTAAAGTCCATAATTCTACAGTGAGGAAGATTATTCAAAAGTGGAAAACATTCAAGACAGTTGCCAATCTTCCCAGAAGTGGACATACCAGCAAATTCACCCATAGGTCAGACCGTGCAATGCTCAGAGAAATTGTAAAAAACCCAAGAGTTACATCTCAGACTCTACAGGCCTCAGTTAGCATGTTAAATGTTAAAGTTCATGACAGTACAATTAGAAAAAGACTGAACAAGTATGGTTTGTTTGGAAGGGTTGCAAGGAGAAAGCCTCCTCTCTAAAAAGAACATGGCAGCACGGCTTAGGTTTGCAAAGTTGCATCTGAACTAACCAAAAAACTTCTGGAACAATGTCCTTTGGACAGACGAGACCAAAGTGGAGATGTTTGGCCATAAAACCAAACACAGCATATCAGCACAAACACCTCATATCAACTGTCAAGCACGGTGGTGGAGGTGTGATGATTTGGGCTTGTTTTGCAGCCACAGGACCTGGGAACCTTGCTGTCATTGAGTCGACCATGAACTCCTCTGTATACCAAAGTATTCTAGAGTCAAATGTGAGGCCATCTGTCTGACAGCTAGAGCTTGGCCAAAATTGGGTTATGCAAAAGAACAATGATCCCAAGCACACCAGCAAATCTACAATAGAATGGCTGAAAAAGAAAAGAATCAAGGTGTTGCAATGGCCCAGTCAAAGTCCAGACCTCAACCTGATTGAAATGCTGTGGCCGGACCTTAAGAGAGCTGTGCATAAACAAATGTCCACAAATCTCAATGAACTGAAGCAACGTTGTAAAGAAGAGTGGGCCAAAATTTCTCCACAACGATGTGAGAGACTGATAAAGTCATAAGGAAAACAATTACTTCAAGTTATTGCTGCAAAAGGTGGTTCTACAAGCTATTGAATCATAAGGTATACTTCGTTTTTCACACATGGCTTCTCCATTTTGGCTTTATTTTTGTTAAATAAATCATGATACAGTGTTATATGTCATGGTGTTGTTGTTCATCTGAGGTTGTATTTACCTCATTTTAAGACCTGCTAAGGAACAGATGATTGTTACTATGTCCTGATATGTAAAACCATAGAATTCAAAGAGGGTGTACTTTCTTTTTCACACCACTCTATATGGGTTTTTAGGATTTTTGAAGGAAGCTGCGCTGCTGTTGCTGGCGGTGAGGCAAATTTGAGGGGTCAAATGGCCTTGGTGTTGAAGGGGTGTGAACCGGTCAGTTTTGCCCAGGTGGTTTCATTCCTATCAGTCAGGTAGATCCCAACATGTGTCCATCTCAGGCTCTACTCCAACCCCTTGGATATCACCTGTGGTGTCCCTGAAAGCTCTGTTCTGGGGCCCCTACTCTTCTCAGTGTTCATCATTGATCTTCCTACAGCTTGTAAGGGAGCCTCAATACACATGTATGCAGATGACACAACCTTATATGCACACAGCCCTAGCCTCTCTGACCTTGAACACATACTTCAATCTGACTTTTTGAGACGTGAAAATTCGATTTCCCAAAACAAACTGTTTTTAAACACTGACAAAACTGTAACAATGGTTTTTGGGACCAAGGCTACATTTCTAAAGCTTCCAATGACTAAGCTCCAGATCAGAACCAACGCTAATACAACCCTAACTCCTGTTACACGTTTTAAATACTTCGGCATATGTTTTGACTCCCATTTAACATTCGGGATGCACATTGACATCCAAAACCTATGCCAAACTAGGTGTACTTTACAGGAACAAATCCTCCCTAAGTCTGCTGGTCAGAAAGCATATTGCACAGCAGATGTTAATGCAAATTATCGACTATGGGGACATAGTATACGGCTCGACACCCCAAACCCACCGTAGCTTTCTTGACACCCTCTGCAATTCAATATTCCGTTTTGTTCTCCAATGCAACTACAAAACACATCACTCCGAAATGCTCAAAGAACTAGATTGGTCATCACTCGAGTCTAGGCACATAGTTCATGTTTCCTGTCTTGCCTTCAAATACTTTCTGGGCAAGCTACCCGTCTATCTGAACAAGCTCCTCACCCTTACCACATGCAGTACTTATCATCTGAGATCTGACTCCAAAATACTGTTCATGGTCCCAAGGTTCAGCAAAGTATCCGGCTGCTCCTCCTTCTCTTACCGTGCACCCCAAAACTGGAACAATCTACCGGAGACTCTCATAGCCATCACCAGTCTAAGTTCTTTCAAAACTAAAGCTGTCGCACATTTTAATCTGGTCTGTAACTGTTACATGCTGTACGCCTATAATATATATTATCTATATCTGTGCATGCAATCTCTTGTATATAATGTATACCCTGTTAACTTATGTAATTGTATTTGTATCCATGTATTATTTGTCATCTTAACTCTATGCCCAGGACATACTTGAAAACGAGAGGTAACTCTCAATGTATTACTTCCTGGTAAAACATTTTATAAAAAAATTATATGTAATAATATTTTATAATTAAATAAAATTATGAAATGCAGTTCTTAAAAATGCTTGGTGGGCAATGCAAATGTAACATTGTGCTAAATAACACAAGGTTTAGGCAGTAACAAAAATCCACCATAATGATATTAAGACATTTATTGTGAGAATGATATACCGGTATATCACAATAAATATCTGTTTCATACAAAACAAAAACTACTAAAAGCTTTTAATAGTTTCAGTTATTTTATTCTAATGTGCAATTCATTTAGAAACAACTCATAATATATGTAAACAAATCAATTTCGATTTTTGTTTCTAAACAATTAAGTTATCAGATGATTTAAACAGTTAATATCAGTGAGAGCTGGGAGTAAGGAGAAACAAGAGCCAGTGCATAGTGACAGCTGGCTCAGCATGTACAAGCACCAATTTAATTTAAGCATTGCCCAATTCAACCAGGTACTCCTGGCAGGAATAATTATAACATATGCCAGCATTTGTCTTTGGGTCTGACTATGTTAGTGTGTATGTTTGCCACTTCCAGTGAATGTCTGTCTGTCAGTCACTCCAAATGTTTGTCTGTCTGTATGAGTAGTACTCTGATATATAGATGCACATACGCACACATATACACACACACACATATATATATATACACATACATATACTTATGTGTGGGTATATGAAGCAGATATAGGATCTTCTGTACCAAAGAAGCATTCTGCTAAGTCTGATACAGGTTGTATACATACATGCCTCTGTATATATAAAAAAAAATATATATATATATATATATATATATATATATATATATATATATATATATATAGCAGTCTTTAAGTGTCCCATTTAACACCTTACAACAAAGAATATCCTGCCAGGAATCCAATTTGGTAGACTAGCTGGCATTCCTGATGCAGATGAGGGACTACAGAAATGAGACCCCAAAGTTCTAATGCGCATGTACCAGCTAGCAGGGGGGCATGTATCAAAATGTGTTCCCACGTTAATGAGTGGCTTGAGGTAATTGAAGACCAATCACCTATACTCAATGTTAAGGATAGGGTACAAAAGGTTTATAAACTGTTGTCCACCCTTTATCCTTTGTCTTCTGATATCATCTGAATTGTTACCTGATTGCGAGAGAATTGCTATGCAACATACTTCTCATCCCCCATCCCCAAAGTAAGTGTACTTCTTGTCTGTTACTGTATTATTTCGTGTGTTCACCTATCCAAAGGAATAAATATACTTTATTATATCTAAGCCTCGTTCAGTTCAAACCCAGTATTTGGTGTAAATTACAACCTGTCATAAGCTATCGTCACAGGCTTGTATATTAACTGGTAGGGAACCATGTTAAAAATGGTTTTTGAAGCAAAAAGTGGCACTGTGTGCTCATTTGCATGTCATTTCCCAGAATCCCTTGCTGCAGTGGAAGTGCTGTGTGCTGGGTGATAATGGGGAAAGGCGGGGTTGCAGACCTGACTAAAACATGCAGATGAGCATACAGTACCGACAATGTTTATTGAAGCAAAAGCCGCCGGTTGACCAGGACTTACTCCGGCTGGTGCTGAGAATAGTCAGTGCGCCAGCCGCATCCAGCCGCGTCCCCTCCGTTTCCCCCCCCTCCAATCGGCGCGCAATTTAAATACCTTCCCGACCCCCTAGCGGCTCCTGCTGTGCCCCTCTGCATCCCCGCTCCCCCGCTTACCTCATTTCAAACCTTCAGGGGAGTCGGGGAAGCCGGGGAAGCCGGGGAAGCCGGGCGCGCACGTCACTGTGACGTCACCGACGTCACGCGAACGAGCCGCTTCCCAACGCTTCTCCACGCTGCCGCCACGCATCCAGCCGTGCGGTTTTTAGTCGAATAAACATTGTCGGTGCTGTACAGTTGTATTTACATTTGCGTATTTGCTTTGCTGTGGAGGGTTTTTGTCACTTTTTTACTCACCATAACTTAACTCAGTATTATGGTTGGCCCATCCATTAGCTTCTTTGCATACCCAGTTAATCAACCCCACACTGATGAGACCCATTAAGGTCGAAACAGCTGTCTGTGGGTGGTTTTCTGGGTATGCACCTTAACCCTTGCTGTGCTCAAAGCTGTGACCATGCAGCAAGCTTAAGCCTATAGGGAACCATGTTAAAAATGGTTTTTGAAGCAAAAAGTGGCACTGTGTGCTCATTTGCATGTCATTTCCCAGAATCCCTTGCTGCAGTGGAAGTGCTGTGTGCTGCGTGATAATGGGGAAAGGCGGGGTTGCAGACCTGCTTAAGACATGCAGATGAGCATACAGTTATATATATATATATTGTGACAAACGGCTTACTCCGGGGCTCCGTCGTTTGTCCGGGACTGTTTAGAACACGGTCTTTTAGGGTAGGTTAAATGATGAGGCGTCACGTACTGTTCCTTTAAACAGGCTATGCCTGGTTTATTCAGTCCCAGGCACTGAGACTGCCACAGTGCATACAACAGAAAACAGATCAAAACAAAAGCTGCTCACCTGAGCGATAACTTAACTTAGATATCCCTGACTCAGGGTTGGAAGTGGCTTTTCCACTTCCAACATCAAAACACGGTACTTTTGCAGTCTTACACAAATGAACAGAAAGATTGAACCTGTTTGGGGAAGAGGCTTCTCCCCTCTTTAGTTCAGCAGCCTTCCAGCCTCCTGGCTCTTGTGGGGAGACCAGAGCAAACAGGAAATCAGTCTTTCATACCTGATTCCTAATTAGCATGACAGGTGACAGAAATCAGGCAGCAGACAAACTCTGGTCTGGATCTCTCATCCCTCAGTTCCAGCGCTTGCCAAACTGTGGGATGGAGTGTATGTATTATAAGGCTGCACTCCCAGGCCAAACAGGATAGAAACTGTCTAGTATCCTGGGAGCCCTATATACGGAATTTATTACCATCCCCTGGTTTCTGTCACATATCCTCCCCCCCAGCTCAGACCTCGAGGGATGAGCGACCATGGATATTAGGGAGTGCATCCTTGCACCCGTCAGCATTGCCATGTTTGTGCCCTGACCTGTGTTCCACAGAAAATTTAAAGGGTTGTAGGCTTAGGAACCACCTGGTCACTCTATCATTCTTTTCCCTGTTTTGACACATCCAGGTAAGGGGTGCATGATCTGTGACCAACCGGAATTTTCTCCCCAACAGGTAGTATTTGAGCGTCTCTACAGCTCACTTTATTGCGAGACACTCTTTCTCTACTATGGAGTAATTTTTCTCTTGGGGATTTAGTTTCCTACTTAAATAAAGGATGGGGTGCTCCTCACCTTGAGACTCCTGGGAGAGTACCGCCCCCAGCCCTACCTCAGATGCGTCGGTTTGGACTACGAACTCTTTGGAGAAGTCAGGTGTGACCAACACTGGTTGGGCACAGAGAGCTTCTTTCAGGCTTCTAAAGGCCTGTTCGGTTTCGGGGGACCACTTTACCATTAGCGGTCCTCTTGCTTTTGTGAGGTCAGTTAGTGGGGTTGCCTTAGTTGCAAAATTGGGAATAAACCTTCTATAGTACCCAATTAACCCCAAAAAGGTCCTTACTTGTTTTTTTGTAACTGGCCTTGGCCAATTTTGTATCGCCTCCAATTTGAGTGTTTGGGGTTTGAGTAAACCTCTGCCAATAGAATATCCCAGATACTTGGCCTCCTCCAGACCAATAGTGCATTTAGCGGGGTTAGCAGTTAGTCCAGCAGACCGGACTGAGTCAAGCACAGCTTGGACCTTTGGAAGGTGGGATTGCCAATCTTCACTATGGATTACCACATCATCCAGGTAGGCGGCAGCATACCGAGCATGTGGTTTTAAAATTTTATCCATCATTCTTTGGAATGTGGCGGGAGCTCCATGTAAGCCAAAAGGCAACACCTTATACTGAAAGAGGCCGTCTGGGGTTGAGAAGGCTGTCTTTTCTTTTGCCCTTTCTGTGAGGGGAACCTGCCAGTACCCTTTTGTTAGGTCTAGGGTTGTGAGATATCGGGCTTTGCCCAGTCTCTCTACAAGTTCATCTACCCTGGGCATAGGATAAGTATCAAATTTTGACACCGCGTTTAGTTTCCGGTAGTCATTACAAAACCTTGTTGTACCATCTGGCTTTGGGACTAAGACTATAGGGCTGTTCCACCCACTTTGGGATTCCTCAATTACACCTAGTTTTAGCATTTTTTAACCTCTAAACTTATAGCCTTTCTTTTGGCCTCTGGGATTCGGTACGGTTTAAGGTTAACTCGGACCCCCGGTTCAGAGACTAGGTCATGTTCAATTACGCTAGTTCTACCTGGCCGTATAGAGAAGATTTCTTTGTTTCTTTTCACTAAATTCTGAACCTCTCGTTTCTGATGAACAGACAGGGTTTCAGCTATGCTAACCTCTGGGTCAGTTTCTTGATTCTCTGATGGACCTGGGGGTACTAGGGTTAACAAGACTTCTCTATCTTTCCAGGGCTTGAGTAGGTTTATATGGTAAATTTGCTCAGGTTTCCTCCTACCTGGCTGTCTTACCTTATAATTTACTTCTCCCACTCTTTCCAAGACCTCATATGGCCCATGCCATTTAGCAAGGAATTTACTCTCCACCGTGGGAACCAGAACTAGTACCCTATCACCTGGAGAAAAAATTCTGACCCTAGCACCCTTATTATATGTATTCCTCTGTGCTTCTTGAGCTTTCTCCATGTGTTCCCTCACTATGGGTAGGACTGCAGCAATGCGGTCCTGCATCTGGGCAACATGCTCTATTACACTTCTGTAAGGGGTAACCTCGTGTTCCCAAGTCTCTTTGGCTATATCCAGTAAGCCCCTTGGGTGTCGGCCATACAATAGTTCAAACGGGGAGAAGCCAGTGGATGATTGGGGAACTTCCCTAATGGCAAATAACAGGTACGGTAACAAACAATCCCAGTTTTTCCCATCTTTATCAACCGCCCGCCGTAACATGCTCTTTAAGGTTTTATTGAACCTTTCCACTAAACCATCTGTTTGTGGATGATAGACTGAGGTTCTGAGATGCTTGATTTTTAGGAGTTTACATAGCTCTTTCGTTACTTGGGACATAAATGGTGTTCCCTGGTCAGATAGAATCTCTTTAGGAATCCCGACCCGGGAAAACAGAACTACTAACTCTTTTGCTATGTTTTTAGCTGAGGTGCTACGTAGGGGAACTGCCTCCGGATATCGGGTGGCATAATCTAATATTACCAATATATGCTGATGTCCCCTAGCAGACTTTATTAGGGGTCCTACTAGATCCATAGCAATCCGGTCAAATGGTACCTCTATTATGGGAAGGGGTACCAATGGGCTGCGGTACGCTTTGAACGGGGCGGTGATCTGACATTCTGGGCATGAGGAACAATAATTTGTAATTTCTGCCAGAACCCCAGGCCAATAGAAGCTTCGGAGAACCTTTTCTTTTGTCTTTTCCACCCCTAGGTGTCCCCCCAATGGATGACTATGTGCGAGGTGTAATACTACGTTACGGAATGTCCGTGGTACCAACAATTGTTTAGCTGTAACTGATTTCCTTTTATCAACCCGATATACTAGGTCGTTCTCTACCTCGAAGTAGGGGTAAGCAAGTGACCTATCTGGTTGGCCAGGAGTACTATTCTGGTCCCGTATATTTCCCCTTGCTACCGCTAATGTGGGGTCCTCCCACTGGGCCTTCTTAAAACTCCCAGGACTGACCTCTATGTCAGCGAGGGTCTTATCCGGTTCTGGGGTGGTAAGTGTCTGCTCAACATCTTGATTTGGGGTATTCCCTACCAAAGTAGTGATGGGGAAGGGAATTTTACAGCACTCCTCCTTTTCCCCCTTCTTATTTGGGCCCTCGTCAACCTCCATTTCTGAAAAAGGGAAAGGATTTGTTTCTTCTAATACTTCATTATGGTCCGCTATTGAACTCTGGGCGCTATTCTGAGCGGGGGACCACATTTTTAGAAAATGGGGAAAGTCGGTCCCTATTAACACATCATGTGCCAGTTTGGGTACAATACCCACCTTGAAATCTAAAGAACCAAACTCTGTTTCAAAAAAAACATCAACAGTGGAATATTCATGATTATCCCCATGTATACAACAAATTGCCACTCTTTGTGAACTGTTTCCCTGTTTCTTCTTAATGGGCAAGACGTATTCGGACACTAGTGTGACCATGCTCCCAGAGTCAAGAAGTGCCCGTACCCTCTTACCATTAACCTTTACAACTGCCCACAGATGGTTATTCAAGGGGTCCTCTGGGCTAGGGCCCATACATTGGGACAACAGCGAATAAGGTTCCACGCTGTTGCATTGCATGGGCTCATCATTTAGTGGGCAGATTTTTGCTGTGTGGCCCCTCTCATGACAATTTACACATTTAGGTACATAGTCTGTGTCCCACTTAGAGCCTTTTCCCGGCTCCCCATGTTGGCTATTGCCCTTAGTGTGCGAACCACTGTTGCTGGTGCTGCGTGAAGGTGGTCGCCGCTCTTCAGCGCCCCTTAACCCCGGTACCCTTTTACCGTCTCTGGAAGAGTCCTGGAACCTCGGGTAGTGGGGTTGCTCCACGACTGTGGGTTGCGGGTGCTCTTCTGCTGCATTGTACCTTTCTACGAGGGCCACAAGCTCATCCGCATTGTGGGGGTCACTCCGACTGACCCAATGGCGTAAGGCAGAGGGAAGTTTCCTCAAGAACTGGTCCATGACCAACCGTTCCACGATGTGGCTGGCTGAGTTGATCTCGGGTTGTAGCCACTTTCGGGCGAGGTGGATGAGGTCATACATCTGGCTTCGGGTGGCTTTATCCATCGTGAAGGACCATGCGTGAAACCTTTGGGCGCGAACAGCCGTAGTTACGCCGAGGCGGGCGAGGATCTCGAACTTCAATTTTGCATAGACGTTAGCTTCGGCTGGCTCTAGATCAAAGTAAGCCTTCTGGGGTTCGCCGCTTAGGAAGGGTGCGATTAGACCAGCCCACTCAGCTTCTGGCCATCCCTCTCTCTGTGCCGTGCGTTCAAACGTGAGAAGATAGGCTTCCACATCATCCGAGGGTCCCATCTTCTGAAGGTAGTGGCTTGCCCTGGTCATTTTCGGTACTGGGGCTGCCGCTGCCAGTGGAAGGTTACTGATAGTCCCCCTCAGGATCTCGAGTTCCTGCTGTAAGCCCTGAGCGAACCGCTGTTGCTCCTCTCTCAGCAAGCGGTTTGTCTCTTGCTGGTTTGCATTCGCGTTTTGCAGGGCTTCATTCGTCTGTTGCTGGTTTGCATTCGCCTGTTGCTGGTTGGCATTCGCCTGTTGCTGGTTGGCATTAATCTCTTGCTGGGCTATTAGCAGCTGTTGATGGGCTGCATTCGTCTGCTGCTGGTTTGCATTAGTTTCTTGCTGGGCTATTAACAGCTGTTGCTGGGTTTCATTCGCGTCTTTCTGGGCAGCGACATTGCGTACCAGCGCACCCACCACGTCTTCCATCTTGTTTGCAGAGGATGAAAAAAACTTTTTTTTTTTTTTTTTTTTTTTCAAAGTTCTTCAACCCGCAGACCCCCTAGTGCTCTGCCCGCATTCTCCACCATATGTGACAAACGGCTTACTCCGGGGCTCCGTCGTTTGTCCGGGACTGTTTAGAACACGGTCTTTTAGGGTAGGTTAAATGATGAGGCGTCACGTACTGTTCCTTTAAACAGGCTATGCCTGGTTTATTCAGTCCCAGGCACTGAGACTGCCACAGTGCATACAACAGAAAACAGATCAAAACAAAAGCTGCTCACCTGAGCGATAACTTAACTTAGATATCCCTGACTCAGGGTTGGAAGTGGCTTTTCCACTTCCAACATCAAAACACGGTACTTTTGCAGTCTTACACAAATGAACAGAAAGATTGAACCTTTTTGGGGAAGAGGCTTCTCCCCTCTGTAGTTCAGCAGCCTTCCAGCCTCCTGGCTCTTGTGGGGAGACCAGAGCAAACAGGAAATCAGTCTTTCATACCTGATTCCTAATTAGCATGACAGGTGACAGAAATCAGGCAGCAGACAAACTCTGGTCTGGATCTCTCATCCCTCAGTTCCAGCGCTTGCCAAACTGTGGGATGGAGTGTATGTATTATAAGGCTGCACTCCCAGGCCAAACAGGATAGAAACTGTCTAGTATCCTGGGAGCCCTATATACGGAATTTATTACCATCCCCTGGTTTCTGTCACAATATATATATATATACAGTGTTCGACAAACCTATACATTTGCTCGCCCCGGGCGAGTGGATTTAACCCCCGGGCGAGTAAATATTGGCCCAAGCAGCACACGTTTGGTACTAGGTGGCGAGTAGATTTTTTTGTGTGGCGAGTAGATTTTTTGGTGATTTGTCAACCACTGTATATATATATATATATATATATATATATATATATATATATATATATATATATATATATATATATATATATACACAATGCTCGACAAACCTATACATTTGCACGCCCCGGGCGAGTGGATTTAACATCGTGGCGAGATCCTATTGGCCTAAGCAGCACACGTGTGGTAGTAGGTGGTGAGTAGATTTTTTGGTGATTTGTCGACCATATATATATATATATATATATATATATATATATATATATATATATATATAAAATCAAAAAATAAATAGATGATACCGTTCGGTGGCTAACGAAATGCTTTTATTTGTGCGAGCTTTCGAGATACACTGATCTCTTCTTCCGGCGATGTTACAATGAATAAGCAAAAGGTATACTTAAAAACAGTGTCTATTGGAATATTATCTGTGCTGTTCCTTCCCCCGTGTGGATGTGTTTTATGGCTAGAGGTGTCAAAATGTTACTGAAACCTGAAAGAAAGAGTGTGTATGTGTATCAGTGTGAATAAAAATGAATGGAGAGCCCACAGTATATGCAGTGCTTTACACAAGGTGTGTGTGGAGTGGGAGTGGATATAAATTAGCGCTAAAGGCCATGACTGTACATACTGTGCTATATGTATGCACACACAGCTGTCTCTCACACATACTAATACTCCTTGTTTTTCCATCCCTATACACCAATAGGGACCACTAAGGATCCACACACACTTTTAGTTGTGCTACAAACTCTCACATTTCCACACCCACCCACACCATTTATATCCACTCCCACTCCACACACACCTTGTGTAAAGCACTGTATATACTGAAAACATCGGCAAAATAAAAACATATAAAAACAACTTTTACTCATAGTGTACATGTGCAGGGGGTCTCCGGAGCTGAACCGCATTGGTTTCAGGTGCGGGGACCTCCTGCTTCCCGAGATACAGGCCCCTTTATGAGGTGCCGGTATCCCTCTGCAAGTAAATGTCCCGATCATGTGACCGCGGAATGTAAACAAAGCAGAGGGATACCGGCACCCCCTAAAATGGCCTGTATCTCGGGAAGCAGGGGGTCCCCGGACCTAAAACACACATATAAATAAACAATCATTCCTTACCTTAGCGGCTATCCGCTATGGTAACTGAGCAGACTTAATGTATTTTTAATAATATTGTGCGGGAGCAGGGGGTCCCCTGAGCTGAACCACATTGATTTTTGGCTCAGGGACCCCCTGCTTCCCGAGTTACAGGCCCCGGTAAGGGGCATCGGGTAACAGTGTCGCCGCCATCTTTATAGAGCTCACATCGCGTCTTGGACGCTATAAAGATGGCGTCCACACTGGCACCGATGCCCCAAACCGGGGCCTGTAACTCGGGAAGCAGGGGGTCCCTGAGCCACAAATCGATGCGATTCAGCTTTGGGGACCCCTGCTCCCGCACAATATTATTAAAATACATTAATGCTGCTTCATTACCATAGCGTATAGCCGCTAAGGCAATGAAGGGGTTAAGGCATAATACAGTAATGGGCAAAATTACTATTATCCACAAATGGATAATAGTGCATTTGTCCATTTAAAAGACATAAAGAACAATAAATACATTAAATAAATTTTGCACTCACCCATGTCCGTCTGCCAAGATGAAGGCCATCCTCATCTTCATCACCGTCCATGCCCCCTCTGATGCTGCAAAACAGAAACAAGAATAAAAGCATCCAATGTAATGTACCCTAACCCCTTAATGACTGTAGCGGTTATTAACCGCTACAGTCATTAAGGGGTTAACCCACCCTCACCCACCACTCGGGAGGCCTACATACCTTCCCCCACTAACCCCCCACCCTGTGAGGCCTAACCACCCTCACCCACTACCCAGTCGGGAGGCCTACCCACATACTCTTGGGGCCAATAACCCCTACCCCCACCCCCAGTACCCACAATAAAAACAATACGCAGCCTCACAATAAACATCATTCTATTTATTAAATACATAACCCACCCCCTGTGCCCCCCCATAAATACATGATTTATCCTTTTACATACAGGGTTCATACCCCAGGCAAACGCGAGTCCCCGGTGGGCCTGACGGGTCACCTGACAGACCTACAGGTTACCAGCAACTTGTTTCATACAGGTTCTGGAGGCCTGTTGATGGGTCCCACCAGGCACCAGCCCCCAGGTTGTCTCCGCGGGTCACCGTGGGCCACAATTGGGTCCCCACGGTAGGCCCGCGGATGTCTGGGAGCCCCGGGTCAGACCCACAGGTGTCTGTGGGGCCTCGAATGGTTCCCACGAGGGTCTGGGGACCCACGGGTGGACACTACAGGTCTGCGGTGCCCCCACAGATGTGAGGCCACCGGTTCTTCCCCGCAGATTACGGGTCCGCGGTGCCCCCACAGATGTGGGGCCACCGGTTCTTCCCCGCAGGTGTCCTCCGTGGACCCACGCAGCCTGATACCCGTGAGATACCCGAGGATATCGCAGGTGGTCTCCAGAGGTCTCACGCAGAACCAAAAGGAACAAACTCTGAATATAAAATAAATAAACCTGACCTATACATTAAATACAGCAATCCCCCCCCCCCCCACAACACCTACACTACAATAATGTGCATAGTAACTATTATCCAGATAGGTATAATAGATTATTTGGCCATTATTAAACACATTAACTAGCATATTAAAATAAATAAAGTACTACTGACCTCATCGATAAGAAGCCCCCGTCGCCAGCAAAATCCTTGTCTTCCGTTGCCCACAAAATACATAGCCAATACATTGCAATAACATTCAGATATCAATTTACCCCTTAATCACCTTATCGGATAATAACCGCAAAGGTAATTAAGGGGTTAAGCCACCCTGGCCCGATACCCACACTTCACCCATTCATTTGTACAGTGGCTTCATCATGCAACTATATATATACACATATATATATATATACACATATATATATACACACACATATATATATATATATATACACACATATATATATATATATATATATATATATATATATATATATATATAGAGAGAGAGAGAGAGAGAGAGAGAGAGAGAGAGAGACATGATGCATACAATCTATGCACCATGTACATTCTGCAAATGAATGTTAACAAGAACATATTCCAAACAAAATACCAATACATCCAAACAAGTATACTATTTAAACCAATCCAGTAACCATAAATCAATTAGCATTCATTAATTAAATCACTAAACAATTTAAATTCCATCCATAACAATTAAACAATTAACTAATTCAATCATTGGACAGAACAAGTTATCCTCAGACAAAATATAAGTACCAAAAAGAATACAATATACAAAAGCAAGCCTCACCCTGAACTAAAATACACCATACAATAGCAAAAATTACATCTATCTAATTTTAAAATACATGACACACACATTTAGGCATAGCGGCATAGACAAAAACATTTTAAACACAGCAAAACAAGCTTTTAAAACAACATAATTTCTTACCCTATATGTATATATCGATCTAAACATACATACATACATACATACATACATACATACAGAGGCAAGAAATGATATACAAAAAATAAAAAAATACACATGTAAAAAACCTAAAAAAAAATGAACATGTTAAATAAAATACATTTCTTTTGTTCACTTACCATTACTTGACCCACTCACCGACTCCCGTTGAACAGCTTACTCTCGAACCAATCCACGCACAGGAACCCATAAAATAATAAACCATAAAATAATAAACATTAAAATAAAAAAACAAATCAATCCACGGGTCTTTTATTTGTAATCCATCTTCATCTGTATTCTTCTTTCTTGTATCTTCTTCCGGTCTCTTCCGGGGTCTTCTTGTCTTCTTCGGCCACACCCTGGCCTTCTTCTTCTGTAGGATGTCCTTCCTCGTCGGCGCCTGCCTTCAAAATGAGACGACATAGGCTTTTAAAGGCCTATGACGTCACATTTTCGTCATATGGTTCCCGCGGCCCTGATTGGGCCGTGAAAACCATGTGTTTTGGCCGATAAAAAAAAAATGATGACGTCATTTAAAGGCAATGAAAGCACAGCCACATCAGAATGGCTGTGCTTCAATTGCCTTTAAGATGAAGTCATGAAAAGAAAGATGGCCGGCCACACATGGTACGGTAGCCAATCAGAGCGTGGGAAATACATCCCAACTCTGATTGGCTCTAGTACCATGAGACAGGCTTTCAATGACGTCACATCCGTTCTCCCCCAAGCCTCTGTCACATGGTCTACTAGAGCCAATTCCTGAGGAAGGTATCCCTGTGGGACCGAAACGTTGGCATTTGTGTAACAGTATGTTTTGAATACATCTTTTTTTGGACTACCCCTTGCTGTATGCTGTCTCCTTTATTAGTTCATTGCTATATATATATATATATATATATATTTTTTTTATATATATATATATATTTTTTTATATATTTATATATTTATTTAGTGTGGGGCTGTTGTTTGTGTATTTTTTTATTGTGGGCAGAGGGGGTGGGTGAAGGGGGTATTAGCCCCAACACTGGTTGTTTAGGGCTTGCGGGTGGGTAGCGGGTGGGCTTAACCCCTCCATGAAGGGGTCGTGAAGGGGTTAAATGCACCCGCAACCCCCCCGCAAGCCCTAAACAACCACCAAGGGCCAAATACCCCCTTCACCCACCCCCGCTACCCACAATAAACCTGGCACGGCGGGTTAACCCCTTCATTGCCTTAGCGGTTAGCCGCTAAGGTAATGAAGTGGCCTTTAAATACATTTTTCCTGCCTCGGATGCATGCCGGGGGGCTCCGGTGCTGCTATTAGCGGGTATCAGCTCCGGAGAACCCTGGCATCAATCCTAGGCTGGAAAAGGCCTGATTTCTTCTAAGTGCCGACCTTGCCGATGCTTATACACCACCAACCCGCCAACTTTAAGTTGGCGGGACGGATTGGCGAAAAATTCTCTTTTCGGCAGTGCCGATCAGCAGCGAAAACCTGATCGGGGCTACCTGAATTCAGCCGAGTTCAAAAAGTGCCGATAAGTGGCATATCGGCAACCGCCAGCCGATAATTTTTTATCGGGAAGAAAAATGCCGATTTTGGCCACTTATCGGCGCTTACTGAATCGCAAAGGCTTTTTGTGGCGAGAAAATGGCGATAAAACGCTTTTCTGCGCTTAGTGCATGAGGCCCTAAGTGTTGAAGAAAGGCACATCAATATTATAAAGAACATTTACAACAATGTTACCTCATCCATTGGATAACATGAAGATACAAGCAAGATAAGTATCAGAAAGGGAGTGCGGCAAGGAAACACCATGTCCCCAAAGCTTTTCACCCCAACACTTGAAGAATTGTTCAAAACATTGGATTGGGAAGAAAAGAAATCCAAATCAATGGTTACATTGTTACTTTTGTTCAGCAAGACCAAAGTGATGCTCAACACGTGTCAACTCTGCACAGATCAAAATAAATGGAATAGAACTAGAAGTCTAATTCATAAGCTTCAGACAGCTCAAAGAAGTGTGGAAATATGTACTGCTGCGGCACAGTTTATTCGAGCATTTGCCCGTTCTGTGCCGCAGCAGTAGCCTGGCGCGCGCCCGAGAGTGACGGGCGCGCGCCGAAGCAGCGGAAGAGCGCCCTCCGATCGGGGCGCTCTCCCTACCGCTGCCGGGTCCGCCGGGTCCCCCGGAACCCCCTGCCGCTGTCCCGCGATCGCGGGACACCAGGGCTCCCTCGGGGAGCCCCTGGACGCGCGTGCAGGGGGCGCACGCTCCCGAAGACGCGTGACCGCGCGTCTATGACGCGCGGCACGCCGAGGGGCGGCCACTAGCAAGCCGGGAAATCTCCCGGCTTGCGGATCTGGCCGCAGTGTAATAAACTGTGTCGCCAGTGTATGCTGGGTATTACCGAAGGTCATGAAAAAGAATGGATGGGTCTAAAACCAAACAAAATGTGACATCATCGTAAAGAAGTTAAAATGGCAGCAGGCCAGACCTAACACAAGAAGACATTACGATCGCTGGACATACTGTAGATGGTACTCTACTATATTCCAAAGGCAATAAAAAGATCAAGATGAGGACCAAAAGTAAGATAGGAGGATGAAATCAGAAAATTTGTTAGAACAACATGGAGAAGAGAGGCTTGCACTGCTTTACCTGGAAGATCCTTGTGGGGGCCTTGATCAGCTGTGGATGAACAAGGGCTGATATATATGTACAGTAGCCCTGGTAAGTTTATGGGCTATATTTCTACTCTCCTCCTGGAAGTAATTCCTGTTAAGGGCAGTTTGCCAGGGTAATCGTGGATTTTCCCTGCTATACCCCACATCCCTGTATGTAACTGTTACCTCAGTACTGTGTAATCATTATACCCTACCACGTGTTATTCATATACTGCGTAATCATTTTACCCTACTCCCTGTTATTCATGCTTTGGCAATACTGAAAGGTTATTTTGTCATGTTAATAAAGCTTATTTGATTTAATTTGATATTCAGTCCATCGTGCAGATATATGGGATATGTCCTCCTTCACCTCAGGACTTCTTTGATATCAGACCACATGAGTATCCCCAAAGGTGGCTCCCCAAAGAGGGTCTCCCCATCATGCTTCCCCTTCACTGCTCCTGTCCACGAAGTCAGCGTGGACAGGGCTAACTTCATCAAGAAATGACACAGCTTTAAAAACCTGCAGATCGTCACCTTCTCACCCCCCTGCATTTTTGCTGCTATGGTCTGTTTGATTCCAACTGCTATCACTTTACCTCAAGACTTCTTTAATATGAGACCACATTTACAATTCCCATAATCATTTATTATCTAACTGTCCATGAAATATCTGTAAACTGAATGTATAACCTCTATTCATTTAGTGTACCCCCCGTACCTTATGTTTCACTTACATTTCCTTATAGAATTTAAGCTTCATGGGCCAGGGCCCTCCTTACAAACGGTAACAATGTACGTTTACGTTTGTTATTTTATTGTTTTTGTCCTCCAACCTTATTGTACAGCGCTATGGAATAAGTTGGCACTGTCTGTCTCATGTGAAACAAAATAATTGTATTTGATTGTAGTTTTTGTCAAACTAACTGTAAAGTATTGTGATTCCCCTTTAAGTGGAGGCTTGTATTTTCTACATATATATATGAAGCGCACTTTCTCCACCCCCTGAGAGATGTGTGGCTACGGTGTGTGTATATAGTGCAATACCTGTGGTGCTCAGGAGATCTGAGTCTCCGCTACTGGGAACCTGGGGTATACCTGAGTCGATGTTCAGTCAGTAGCGCCTCTACCTGTACAGGATTCTATGATGTAGAATAACCTCGCTACAGGACCCGCATACAATCACTTATGAAAGATAACAGTTTTATTGAACATAAATAACCTAGGATATATATATACCACCAACCAGGCCACACATGGCAGTACCCTCCAATGCTCCGCTCCCCCACTCAAGGTGTGTGTGAGAGCGCTTCCCCACTATAGTGTTTGAGTTGGTGCACTAATGCGTTGCGTTGGGTTCAAAGGGTTGAAAAAGTCACCCGTGTGTGACGAAACGCGTCAGGGATCGTCATCACGTCGACGCACGGACATTACGTCATCACGGAGCGCAGCAGGAATTGACTCGAGCGCCGGATACCACAGAGACTTGCAAGCAAGGCTGCTTTCCTCTGGGATCTTTGGAAATCGTTTCCTCAATATCCAACTGCCCAGGAAATCTTGCCAACAGCGTGGTTTATGCAATCTCGGGAACTAGGGTCTTCCACAGCACCAGTTGAAGTTACCGGATGGTGGTGATTATAATCACAATATGCTTTTATAACTTGTACCCTTGTGAGTGCATTTTTTACCCCCCCCCTTCCCCCTCCCCTCAATAAATTTACGGTTTTACACTATGGGGCGTGCGCTCTCTCCTCTCTCTTTTCTGCAGATTCCATTCGGATGTGGTTAATCCTCTGAGAGCAGCCGGAGACCCCCAACACCTATTTTTATTTTTCATCATTGGACATTCATTTTGGGGACTGGTTTTTACCCTCTTTTTATTTTTATTTTCATTTATCTTTCTATTATTCATTCTTTATATTGCATTTTTTGTATTGTATTGTTTTGTGTCACATATCACTATATATATAATATATATATATTTTTTTACACTATACATATGATAAACACTTGCCTTATATTAGGATAGGCACTTAGTAACATACATTTCTTTATCACACAATATTAATTGTATATAACACACTCACGTAGTCACACCCCCACCAGGCGCTGCTTTTTTGTTCTATATATATATATATACAATAAACCAGCAAAGAGAAAATGTTTGTACCAGTGTTTCAGTTCAAAGTAACAAAAATCTTTATTTCAGCTAACGTACCATACAGAAGACACTACACTATTCATTTCATTACCTAGTGCAGGCCTGCACAACTTGTAAAGCGAGATGGGCCGAACTACTCCAAGGAAAACAGATTTGGGCCGCACAGGTAAAATCATCATCATCATCATCATCATCATCATCATCATCATCATCATCATCATCATCATCATCATCATCATCATCATCATCATCATCATCATCATCATCATCATCATCATCATCATCATCATCATATCTCCCCAGCACCTCTCATCATCATCATCATCATCATATCTCCCCCAGCACCTCTCATCATCATCATGATCATCATCCTCATATCTCCCCCTGCACCCCTCATCATCAATCTTTGTGAGACTCACCCTCTATCTCACACACCCATCTCTCCCCCTCACCCATACACAACTCCCCCTCCACATAACACACAATACCCCCCTGCAGACCACACATGTCCCACCCCCTTCACCTCACATCACCCCCCCGCACCTCACACCACCCCCGCACCTCACATCACCCCCCTACACCTCACATCACCCCAACTTCACCTCACCTCCCCTCCCTGAACCTCACCTCCCCCCTGCACATCACCTCCCCGCCCCCTGCATCTCACCGCCCCCTGCACCTCACCTCCCCACCCCCTGCACCTCACCTCCCCGCCCCCTGCACCTCCCCTCTCCCCATCCCCTGCACCTCACCTCCCCCCTCCCCTACACCTCCCCTTCCCCCCCTCCCCTGCACCTCACCTTCCCCCTCTCCCCAGTGCACCTCAACGTCTCCACTCCCCTGCACCTCACCTTCCCCCCTCCCTGCACCTCATCATCCCCCCTCCCCTGCACCTCACCTTCCCCCCCTCCCCCTCACCTTACTCTCCCCCCTACACTTCACATCGCGGCGGCAGAGCAGGCAAGACTAGCACGCTCGCAAGCAGCGGGCACAGGAAGTGCCATACGCATAGAGCGTGCAGTCCTAAGAGCAGGCTCGAGGGGGAGGAGGGTGAGGAGGAGAGGGAGAGTGGGCTCGCGGGCTCCCGGGCGTGGTGAAAGCGGGCTCGCAAGGGGACAGCGGGCTCGCGGGGGGGAAAGCGGGCTCGCGGGGGGGAAAGCGGGCTCGGGAGCGAAGAGGACGGGGAAATCCGCTGCAGGCCGCACAATGAGTGCAGGCGGGCCGGGCCGCGTGTTGTGCAGGCCTTATATGCCACTTCATCAGGACTTGGATGTGGTCCATTGTGTTGTAACTACTGAGAAATCTAGGGTTTGTTGCAGCCAATTAACAAGTATCTTCATAAAAATCTTGTAAGTGATTAGAAGTAGACTGATTTGTCTATAGTTCTTGAGGTTTACTTTGTCTCCCTTCTTGTGGATGAGGATCATTTCTCCACTGCTCTGAAATGTTCCTGTTCTTCAAGCAGCATGCAAAGAGTTTTTGAAGGATTTTCACTACTTATTTCCCAGCTTCTTTCAAGATTTCAGTTTTAATTTCATCTTTCATGGGGTCCTTTAAATTCTTCATGGATTGTATTGCCTTTTTCCACTTCTTCTGGAAGGATGCATGGAACAGCCATCATTGTTGGTTTCTTCTTACACTTCCTGTGCTGGATTTTGTCCCGTGTCATCTGTGTTTTCATACAATGTCATGTAGATGTCTTCAACCCTCTTTATGATAAGTGCACAGTCTACTTACAGTCACTTTTATTGTTGATCCATCGTCTTGCTTGAGTGCAATAATTTGCTTCTTCCCAATCACCAGTCACTGCTTTGTCTTCTTCAAGCTTTTGTTATCTTCCTCACCATATCAAAGTAAAATGTTCTTTCATTTTCAGTTTGTGGGTCATTTTGCATAGCTCTGCATATTCAATTCTTGTTCTTCCGTCTTGGGATTGCATAATTTCTTGTTGTCTCTTCAGTAACTGCTTTGTATCATCTGATATTTTCTTATCCTATTTATAGTTAGCAATTCCTCCATTTCTTCATACTTGTATGTTAAAGTGTCCCCGTGCGTTTTAAGCAAGCTGAAGTGAATTTTCAGCTCTAGTTGAAATTCTCTACTCTTATTCTTGAAGTTCTAGTTGTTGGTTGTTTTCGCCTTCTTTTTAATCAGTTTTCTTCTCTCCATCTTTGCATTGAACCAATAGGTGATCACGCCTAATGTCAAAATGGTTAAGGACTCTGCCGTCTTAAATCACGTGTTTCTTATTATCTAGGATATAGTCAATTTCTTGATTGCATTGGGTCCACTCCATGTCCATTTTCTACTTGGATTCTTCTTGAAGAATTAATTCAGGATGTACAAGTTTTCCCATTCTGAAAATCCCATGTTCATGCCCGTTACGTAATTACCTGCCAACCTATGCTTCGTCATTCTGCTGGGCACCAATCTTTGCATTGAAATCTCACGTAATGATCTTGAGGTGACAATTTCTTTTGTTGTTAAGTTGGCTGATTTCATAGTAGAAGTCTTCCACTTCATTGTCTGTGTGATTTGATGTTTGGGCATACATTGGCGTCCCGGTCGTGCACCGTCATTGCGGCCACGACGCCTGTGTCAGTACAGGGGCGGAGACCAAAGGCGGGACCAACAGGTACAGAGGCGGAACACAGGGCACAGCCGCGCGACGTAGTCTTGACATCAGAGCAGGGACGAGACCTTGGGACAGAGACCGCAGACCGACGGAGAGAACGCGCACCGTGCATGCGTCGCGTGTCACGAATGGAGGAGCGGGAGCATGCATTGCGCCCAGGGACAGGAGAGGCTGAAGGGACCCGCGCAGCACCCACGTGCCGCGTGTAAGTTCCCCTCCTATGTTGCCACTCTTGAGTGCCATGGGAGACAGATGGGCGAGTAAGGGTTAAGGGGACAGAAGCACCAGAACGGCGAATTCTCCCACCTAGCAGTGCGTACAGTTTGTCTCTTGTGTTTGAGAGTTTTCTAACAGCGAATGGTGTCCTTGAACAGGATTACACATTTTCTGTGTCTCTTGGCAGCTCACAGATTTCTGTCTCCCTAGTCCAGTTTCTAGTTAGTTCCCCTG
>NC_134487.1:269598314-269748314 GCF_040206685.1 Ascaphus truei | reverse complement strand
GAGCAGAACGGCACGAGGACACTCACATTGGGAGCATCACATCGCGTTGCATTAGGAGCAGTGAGGGGCGTGACGTCATATCCGCCGGAAAGCCCTGCAATTCGAGTGATTCATCTCCCACCCACATCACGTGGGGACGCCCGTGAGGGAGCTCCGGTCGCCATCTTTGGAGGACTTCACCATCAATTCTGTGCAAACTGCCTTTACCCAACCGGTGTCCTGTAAGTAGGATTCCAGTTTTACCCCTCTGGATATCCCACCTCCGTTACCCACATTAGTTGTGTTAATAAATAGCTTTTTAAAATTATATTTAGCCTTGCTAGTGTTGGTGTTTTGTCTGTCTTGTGTGTTATGTGTTGTTAGTTGGTACTGTTTTAAAAGTCAACAGTATTTGGCATACTGCACCATAATCTGTTTTCTTTTTTTTTTTTTCCATTGCACGGTCTGGGAGGAGAGTTGTCAGCACAATTCCTTTGTTCATCTAAGGACTTCCAATTGGACTTCACCTTTATGGTTTGGAATTTATTGACTTTTATATTTTTTGGCGCCGGTTTTCTCTTTTTTTCAACAATAATGAAGGATACTTGATTTTAGAATCTCTGGATTGGATCATGGATACTACTCTGAATAACCAATTGCACAGGCAGGAAGGAGTCAGATTCAAACATGTTTTTCCCACTTGTACAGTGGCTTATATTATCTAGTCCCTGCTCATGAGGAAGGCTCTCCAATCCTACTATTCAACTAGACTAGTGCGAGTGTAGTGTTTATTGCTTGACAGGGTGGCCTGGGCCCCATGACTCACCGGGCCCAGGACAGGAGTCCCGGCTGTCAATAATGTCGGCGGCCCTGCCTACATAAACTATGTAGGTAAGGTGGGCGGCCTAGCATAGCTTATAAATTGGAAGTCCCTCTTGGGGACGGCGCGGTCGCGTCGCCGTCGCCCCTACTATAAACTTGGCCAGAATCTTCTGGTTTCAAGCGATTGCAATGGCTGATGTCACGCGCTCATGGTCGCGCCCTCTATGGGCACCTGCGACGGACAACATGTACTTGCTACGGCGCTGTGCAACATCACAGTCGCCATAGCTAGTACTATAAACTCAGCCTTAGATGCTTTTGCCAACCAGAATGACCCATACCTGAGCATGAGTCTTTGCCAATTTCTTCCAACACCCCAACTCAGTACAGTACATAGCGAGAAGAAAACCCAGGAACCCATTCATGAAAGAAGTTTCACCTGTTTGTTTACTGTATAATAAACAGATTTTCTTCAGGAGTATTTTCTTGCACCACCTTGCCCATAACCTAAGCCCATACCCTATGGTACTGATAGTCTTCCTGTAGCTGGCACAGCACTTGTGGAAATGTATGGATATGTAAATATATTAATATCAGGAAGCCAGTGCTGGGGCACTTCCTAGAGCTGAGGCTGATACAACAGAGCAAAGGACTCAGACCTTCTTAAAGAGTGTAGGAATAACACATGGCACCTGGAGTGGGGTTGAGGTGTTTTGTACCTAAATACGTATGCAAATCCAAAAGGAACAGTTTAGAGGAATCTGTGAAACAGCAACAACCACTAGCAGAATCATCAGTACCTGTAAAATGAGCACCAATGGAGATGAGTCTCTTAAAGCCACCACCAGAATTAAGGTTTTGGAAAATGTAGAGGAAATGCTTCAAGTAAATGTTATACTTGGAGGGAACTACAAGTAAACCTTTTAATAGCTCTAAGTAATAGCACTGGACATATATAACAGTTTTTAACTGACAGAGGATCACAGTAAAGGCTTTCACACAGTGACGCAAAAGTTTTAGTCCTACTGTGTACCAAGAAAAAATTAAACTTACGAAAGTTGTATCGTCAGTACCAGAGTGCAGAAAGCATGGGGAAGTATTGATGAGTTTGTTGCAGATCTCAAACTAAAATGCCAATACTGCATTTTTGGGCTGTTATAGGATTTTCTGATAAAAGATAGAATTGTTCTGGGGTGCAATAACCCAAATTTACAGGAAAGTTTGTTGAGAGAGAGAGTAATTTAACCTTGCATAGAGCTATAAAGATAAGCCAGGCAGCAGAACAAGCTACGATACAGATATCTGCTTTAAACAAGGAAGAAAGGCATTCATATGTTTATTTATTGCGAAAATGTTTTAGAGGAAGTAATACATTGAGAGTTACCTCTCGTTTTCAAGTATGTCCTGGGCACAGAGTTACAGCAATACATGATTACAGTAAATGATCAGAGGTTATACAGTCAATTCACAGACATTTCATGAACAGCTAGAGTTGGAAAATTGGATGCAGGGGATAAGAGGGTTGGAGAGTTTCACATTGAAATACAGCAATTTTAACACCAACAAACATCAGCAAACAGCATCAAACGGCTTGTAGACGGACGTTCACAGAGGTACACGATTGGAGACTTTATAAGGTGAAATTATAACGAGGCTTTATTGTGCCTTTTCCTTAACATTAGGAAACCATCCAAACAAGGGGAAACAAAGCTTCTATTCACTTGGGAGTGGTTCTAGTGACATACCATGCAATTCACTACTCCCTTAGTTAAGCATGTCTCCCAGCCCCAAACACATAGCATGACATAAGCAGATATAAGAAGTCTCTTAAGAATGAAAGTCTTATCTGTTAGCTGCTGTAGAGTAAGCTTCTCTGCTCTCCTGGAACCGCACCCGTGCGTGCACAGAAAATGTCAGCATCCAGGTTTAGAAGTCTTATTTGTCAGCTCCAGAGATCTGTGTTCTCTTGGCCAGTCTCTCCTGGGAGACTCAAGAACCACTGCTCTGTCTCCAAAGTTCAGCCCACAAGTGAGCTAATGAGTCACTTCCTGTATCACAAGACAGGCTTTTCTAAGCAATCAGGTAGGTGGGGTTAGTTAATTGCCTACCAGCAGTTAACCACCACACTGCTGGATTAGAGGCACATTTGTGAACAGAGATAAGTCCCCTGTTACATGGCCCAAACCCTTCGGCTGCCCTTTTGCTGCGCCAAAGTGTATGCGCCTTTGGGGCGACGCAGATGTAGACTGAAGGGGTTCAGAATGAATGCAGCTGTGATTTAAGATGTGCACGAGGTAACCATTCACACCAAAAACCTAAACATATCAGATACAAGTGCAGGAACAAAATGATTTTTTTTGTATTACTATGCCAGTGAAAGGACAAAGAAGAAATGTGGCAATTGCTTAGGGTCAGAAATGTAAAGATGATCACAAATACAATCCTTTTGCCAAACTCTGTAGACAGAAAAAAGGTGTGAATGCAGTAGAATAAACAGACACTAGTTTCAGTGAAAGTGATTAGTTTGTTGGAATGGTACAACAAATGTCACCAACCAGACAAAAATGGTCCAACAATTAAGATACTAAAGGCACACAGTACACAAACAATGCAGATACTGGAGCTGAAAAAAATATAATGGAAGCAATATTGTGCAATTATTACGCTGTAAACCCCCTCTGCAGAAGCAGACATCTGCATTCAAAGCACAGAAATGACAATTGATATATACAATAGGACAAACACACAGTATGGAGAAAAACAGAGCATGTTTTTGCCATTTTGTCAGGCAACAGAACATCAATATTAGGGCTGGAATCATGTCAGAAACTACGGTTCCTAAATAAACAGTTTTCTCTTACACAAGACATCTCGTTAGATACCTAATCAGTAATGGCAGAGTTTGCTGACATTTTCAACGGTCGGCAAAACTTCTAGTCATGTACTGTATAAAATTACTTTGAGATAAGATGCACATCTTGTAATATATGCAACCAGGAAAGTTAATGCTGCTCTATAGTGTGGACTGCAAAAGGAACTGTAACGTTTACTTACTCTTGATGTGATTGAAAGGGTTGTGGAGCCAATCGACTCGGGCACTCTCTTATATTTGTAGAGTCATAAAATGGATCTCTTAATTTGAGTTTTGACCGAGTAGAATGAAAAAAGCAGTTCCCTACAGAATATGTCTTGACGCCCCCTCCCCCCCCCCAAATTTTTTTTTTAGATGGGTGAGAAACAGGAGGTTACTGGAGCTGAACTGCATTAATTTAAGCTCCCTACTGGCATACAAGATACTTACTGGGGAAGGTGCCAAGTGTTGCAATAGAAAGCCACAATAACATCCGTTGCAGCTTCCTATTGGCCTGCATGATGTGGTGTATTTAAACAACCTATGTGTAGCGGCAGCACTTTTCGCGGAGTGTATCTTGGGAATCAGGGAGTCCACGGAGCTAAAATGATTGGGTTTCAACTACGGAGACCCGCTGCTTCATACTGATGTTAAAAAAAGTTATGCATTAAACTTAAAATGCACATTGAGCTGCAAGCATTAAAAAAAAGCAGCATATTCCAACAAGACATGAATTGCTAGGTGGCAGGTGCTACATTCTTATCAATCCTGGATGCACCAAATAGATTTTGGCAGATACGTCAAGCATAAAAGAGCACACATAAATGAACATTCAATACTCATTTTAGCAGATACTGTTTTATGAGGTATGATTTAGGATTTGCTCAGTTCCAGACAATGCAGAAGCTTCTGAAAGGAGTGGAACGCGTCAGTGTTTTAACTATCGAGTGGAGATACGACAGGCATGGTACTCTACAGGTACTAAGGCTGATACAAGAATACAAAATGGCTTAAAAAGAATGAAAAAAACATAGAAGCTTCTTGAAAATTGTTGATTGTTTTATTCTTTATCTTCCTATTAAAAACAGGAATGTGCCAAGTTGCTGGCAGAGCATTCATTGAAGCTTATGTTAAAATCAGGAAGTCATTTGAAAAGGTGAAATCAAGTGGTGGGGGCACTTCCTGACACCCCCCTGCCTGCTCTGCCTCAGTGTTGCGCCCCCGCTTACCTTAGTGTAGGCATAAAATATCGTTGTGTGGTCATGTGACGCCAAGTGACCCAGCGGCGTAATTTGATGCCACATTGCCATGGCAACGCGGCATCAAAAGATACTGCGGGTCATGTGAAGTTACGTTGAACTTGATTCAACAATGCTGAGAAAGCATTACCAAACTGTTACCAGGTCATAGGGTAGACAGGTGCTCAGTAAACAAATGGAAGTGGAATAAGCTCTGATACAAGCCTAGTGAGACTCTTAAGACCGGTGCACATATGTCTCCTATGTGAGTGAATAATATTACAGTCCCTGTGGTGAGGACAGACCTATGTATATATGATCATGGTACCGTCCATTTGAACCACTGGAACAAACACCCTGGAGTAGCACTGTAGGAATGGTCATAATCTCCTCAATGTGATTGGGGGAATAGAGTACCAGTGCTCACATTTGTGGCAGCTCATCCGGATGCGTGCATCACGCCAACATGTAGCAGAGAAGAACAATCCGAGGATCAGATGCGGAGCACAGCTGTGTGAAAAGATGGGGGCTAAACACCAGCAAATGGGTTAAAAAATAAACCTTTAATCCATGGTAAGTGAGGGATACAAAAAGAACACTGAAGCATTTCAGGAGACAATCCCTTTGTCAAAGAGTATTTGACTCAGGTGTCATGCTCACTAGAAAGGGAGGTATATTTAAACAATGTCCTAGTAGATAATGCAGATGCGTGCTATATATAAAAGACAGCACTCTCAGGTTTTCTTCCTATTGTGGACTACCTCCCTGGAGCTTATACATCCTGCAGAATCCAACAGAAAATCCTCCCATAATGAAAACCAACATGTGGTAAGGGAATGATATTACTCACAGTCTGTTGCCATCCTTCCAGTCTTGGCATGCCTCACGTGGCATGGAGAAGCAGAGATTCGGTAGAAAAACAGAGCACAACAGCAAAAAGTTGATATCACGATGGACACCAACTTTATCAACACATTTATATTTCTGGGTACTTGATTGAACAGAACAGGTTGCAAAATAAATTGTGATTTATTTCCTTAATAGACAAACACACGACATCTGAGAATACACTTAAAACAACACTTACTGGGATAATAACTAAATTAAATAAACTAAATAAATTGTCCTTTGCTTGCAAGTACAAGAAATGCAGTCTTGGTTTAAAGGTTCTGTGGGCAGATCACAAGTTGCCGTTCTGATATCTCAGCCACCTCAAAGTAGTTTGTGGAACTTCATTAGAATTCGTTCCAGAGTCACCAGGGCTAATGAATTCCAAAGTTTGGGGCAAATCTTTGGTTACGTTGTTATTAACCCCTTCACTCCTGGACCAGTTGCCGCTGTGCTGGAACAAAGTCTTGCATCTTTACATCATGGATCAAAATTCAGGAATCACACTGGGGATACCTGGGGAGCCACGGTTATAGACTGCCCAAAGCTATCTTTAACATGTGGATCCAATCCCCCTTGTGGGAACCATTAACCCACCAATAGCCAGGTTGCCCACAGTTCATAAGACCAGTCAAAAAGGCTGTCCGGTATGCAAAGCGCATGGGTCAGGTTGACACCCATGCCACTTAGCATACCTGGATACACCCATCCCTTGGCGCCGCTGAGTCTGATTTTTGACATAGAGGTGTCAATAGCCTGGTGACTGTTGAGCATCAGTATGCCAATTTTGTATATACTGTGGGTCTCTGGGTATTTTCACGACTGACACTCTTTTAGGCTGAGGGGTGCTAAATCAGCGAGACCCTTTTGAAGCTCAGCCATGAAAATACTCCTTGAGAAAGGGCAAACTTGCCCAAAACGCGTTGGAGGAGGTCTCCTAGTCATGTCTTGTTAGTATCTGTTTTATGTAGTTTAATAAGTTGATTTTACCTTCCTACCTGGTGAGTCTGATATCTACAGGAGCCGCGCTGGCATAGATCTTCTATCTTCTTTTCTACATCCGGATCGTGGCCGCGCAACGGAAGTACGTTATCACCCCTGGAGAGGAACATTCAGCCGGGAGCAGAGGGGACGGATCATTGTGAGTATCCACTCCATCCATTATCTGTCGCACTGCAGCCGCTCGCCGCACATTGGGATCGGGACTGCACACAGCCTCAACCCCATACCTCCATTAGGTTGTTTCCTCGCTCCACTCACTAACTATATACAGGCTTATTGCCATAAGGTGTTATCCTGGAGTCGTCAGACGGTTTTCTTGGTATGAAAATACCCCCAGCTCATTCACCCATATCACAGCTGGATGTCCGAGGAATTCCTCCTCAGACTTACAAAAATACCTCCTGCCTTACATTTAAAATCTGCAGTTTCTACACGCTTTATTAAAACATCATGTTCTGTTCGTGTCCCCAATGTAAGATTATATGTATGTGCATGTAGTGTTGTACTGTATTTGCACCCAAAAATCAGGTTTCTGGGTGCTTTCGTTCTAGAGTTAACATTTCTAATTGAAATGCCGGCTTCTATACCTCCATCATGTGTCGTTAGAGGGTATGGCAAGCAATGCATTTTGACTTTTAATATAGCAAGCAGGGAAGGGGATGCCAATGGGGAACAAAACCGTCTGGGACAGGGTAAACACAGTAATGCATAGCAAATCAGTTTAACCCCTTCCTCTCCCTGTCACAGTTGAAGGGGCTCCAATTTAAAAACTCAAAAATATATTTATTTATTGAAGAGGTGACAACATAGCACAAACAGCATACTCTAACGCATTTCATGCTTGTATTAGCGCTTCGACAGAGACCATACCATCTATCCTGTCACCAAAGCATGTTGCCTTGGAGTGACTTTTGACTCATCCCTTTCCCATTCACTTTCACTGTATGGCCAAAATTTGTCGCTTTCTCCTTCATAATATTGCCAAGATCCACCATTTCATAGTTACATAGTAGATGAGGTTGAAAAAAGACATGCATCCATCAAGTTCAACCTATGCTAAATTTAGACAAGAGATACTTTATCCTATATCTATACTTTCTTATTGATCCAGAGGAAGGCAAACAAAAAACCTCAATGACATATCCAATGATATCTCTTAAGGAGAAAAATAAATTCCTTCCTTACTCCAAGAATTGGTAATGAGATTACTCTCTGGATCAACATCCTTCTCATGTTTACTTATTTGGTATATCCCTGTATTCCTTACCATTCTAAAAAGATGTTGTAAGGGAGTCAAGGAGTTAAACTCCCTTTACAGGGCAGGAGACTTAACTAGGTGTCAGGTTTCCTGCAGGTGATGTGTAAAACTCCTGATTGAACAGGTGATAAAAGGCAAGAAGTAGCTGTTTTTCAGTGTCACTGTTGGAGGCTCTGTGAGAGGATCACAGAAAACAAAGCTCCAGCCTGCAGGGATCCAGGCTTGTTGACCAGAGGGTTTTTCCTGGCAACAGTGGGGAACCCAAAGCCCCCCACAGAAGAGGAGCCTGCACAAAGAAGGGCAAAAGACTTACTGGGACCGCAGGACTTCACCGCCTGCATCTTAAGTGCCTGGAGAAATTGGAAACGCCGGACCAGAACACAGATAAAACTTTCTATATTGTTCCCTAAATATTGTTTTGTGTGTTTTTGGACTAGGAATTGCCCTACCCAGCCAGTCAGGTAGAAAGGGCCACAGTAATGTTTATTTAGTCTCCTAACATGAAGTAGGTGTTTATTTTATGATTTTGTGATTGGCTTGAACAGACAGTGCAGCTGATGTTTAGTTGTTTTGTGGAGAATAAAATCACTCAAAGTTTGGTTTACCCTAAAAATTGCATGTGTGGAATCTTAACTGACCTCGCCTACAGGCTGCACTGTCACAGATGTCCACTCTTTTTTTGAACAAATTTATTGTATCTGCCATCACAGTCTCAATGGGTAATGAATTCAACATTTTAACTGCCCTTTGTTGCTGGTGAAATCTCCTTTCCTCCAAGCTTATTAGATGGCCCCAAGTCCTTTGCACTGTCCTTGGGATAAATAGTTATTTTGAAAGCTCTTTGCTGTCCCCGAAATATATTTGTATATAGTTATCATATCCCCTCTAAGATGCCTCTTTTCTAATGTAAATAAATCTAATTTAGCTAGCCTCTCCTCATAAATTAGATTGTCCATCCCCTTTATTAATTTTGTGGCTCTTCTCAGCACTCTCTCTAGATCCATAATGTATTTTCTAAAGAGTGGTGCCCAAAACTGTACTCCATATTCAAGGTGTGGTCTTACAAATGCTTTATAAAGGGGCATAATTATGTTTACTTCCCTTCCATCCATTGCCCATTTAATGCAAGATAAGATCTTGTTTGCCTTTGCAGCTACTGTACTGCACGACTTTGGGCCCTATTGCTTAGTCTGTTGTCTACAAGCACTCCTAAATCCTTCCTCTGTCAATCTACTGCTAAAACTCTAATCCATGCCCGTATCCTCTCCCGTATGAGTTATTGTAACATACTGCTAACAGGCCTCCATGCCTCACAACTTTTTCCTTTGCAACCTATCAAAAATTTGGCTGCTAGAATAATTTCACTTTCTCCCAAAATAGTATCTGCTCATCTCCTCCTTAAATCACTTTCCTGGCTTTTATCAAATTTCAGATCACCTACCAAGTTCCTCCTTACCTTCAAGGCTCTCCACTCATCTGCTCCTTCCTACATATCAGCTTTGATCTCTCGTTATGCCTCTGATCGTCTCCTGCGCTCTACCCATAACTGTCTTCTTTTTAGCCCTTGCATCTCTACTGCTCTTTCTTTCCTTATACTCCTTTCCATCACTGCACCTTACCTGTTGAACTCCCTCACACTCATTAAACACCCCACACAGTATCCCAATAGCCTGGACTCATGGTTATTGTTCCACAGTCATCCTACCAAGTTCCACAGTCATCCTACCAAGTCTATGACTAAGGACTATACCAGTCCGAAACGCGTCTGAGTGTGTGTCCCCTGTACCATGTTGTACTAATAAAATATTGTTTTAACCTACACCTTGCTGGTCCGCTACTCTACTTGGCTGTGCACCGCAGGAATCCTTGGATTTCACTTGCAATATGAACATTGAGCGTGCTGCACGCTGCAAAGGAACCAGCCTGCTGTGAGTATATCTCTCCCTCATTTGGAGAAGTGATGACCTGGAACAGTGCAGCAGCAAAAGGGTTGGGCATGGCAGAGTCCTGCACAACAATGGTATGTTAACCCTTTATAACCCTTTATTTATCATGACACATGGACTGTTGCCATTACATTGAGTGTCTTTGCTGCAATCAAATAGCACTGGGTCAAAATACTCTTTCTTTGGGCTGATACAGTTCCCTGCTATCATGATGTGTGTATCTATTTGAAAGTTCAGACCTGGATTGAGCACTGTTTTTGGGATTTATACCCCAAACTACAGGTCATCCTACCAAGTACTGCCATCTACTGCACTTATTCCCTCACCTCCTGTCTCTGTAAATTTCCCAACATTCCACTTAGGCTAAGGCCCCGCTGCACATGCCCGCATGGCCGCCATGCTTGCCGGCGGCGCGTGCAAGTCACTGCACCGCGATCTGCAGTCTGCAGTGAACTTTTTCTGGCGTGGGTGGGCCTGGCCAAACAGGTCGGGTGGGTGGGAGCCATGACGAGGGGGGGTGCAGCCATCACGTTGGGAGGGGGGGGGGGTTGGCCATTACTTGTCTGTGTGTATATGTGTCTGTGTGTGTGTCCGTGTCTGTGTGTGTGTGTACCAATAAGTGGATCTGGCTGAATCCAACCCCTACCGGCAATCTCCCCTCCTCATTGGCTCCCTGTCACACCACGTGACGCATCGCCACTCGGGATCACAATCCTCGTGTATTCCCTGCTGGCTGACGCGTCACAGTGCTCAGCGAGCCTTGCAGGGAGGAGGGACTGGGGCCGGCTCGGAAGGAACTCAGGAGCTGGTGAGTGACGCGCACGCCGCCGACCGCAGCGGGTCCCCAGCCTTAGAGTGTAAGGCAGGGATTTCCTTTCAAATTGTCTGAATTTATTGCACTTATCGTATTACAATTCCCTGTACTGTATTGTCTTTGTAAAGTGGTGAGTACACTGTGGGCGCTATATAAATAAAGATATACATACATACCCATATTAATAGACAGATAGCTAGAAATATTTCTGAAGACATATTTAATAAATCCTGTATTACTTCTAAAAATAATGTTTTACGGCTGTGTTAGACTCAGTATGCTTTGCTGCTTCCCAGCACATTATGATACTTCTGAAGACCTCAGGGTTTATTTTAGTGGTTTGTTAAAAACACTTCACAGTCGGTTGGGCAATCAGGCTTAGCTCTCATGGCTCTCACCCACCCAAGGTGTTGGATCAACGACACATACAGATAACGGTGCCAAGGACTGCAGTAAAATTACTAACTGACTTCATAACCTGACCTACAACACAACATATTAAGGTATAAAAAGAGTTAGACCTAGAACACAAGTTCACTTAGAAGCACACCAGTGGGACAGATAATATTAAAACTCAACATTTATTATACAGCTATAATATAACACTATGTACACCAAAAATATACAAACACAGTTAAAATGTCTGGAACCCAGAGTCTAGTGTGAGGGAATTATAGCAGCTCCAAAGGGAGATATATTATTCATGGTATGTGCCACTGAAAAGATAACAGTAATCACACGGTGTGAAGTTACAACCAGTGTAACCAATTATCATGAGTAGTATCTGAAAAATAGTCAAATAGTTATACATAGTAGCTATCAATACAGTACAAAGATATAGATGACTTCCTCAGCTGGTCCAAAATAAGCAGAGATTGGGCATTATTCAATCAGTCAAAATGACACATATGGCTCCAAATGTAAATATATATACAGTATGAACATCAGTCATGATATTGCTGGAGTGGGGCATCAATAACTTCAGTCAAATTTATGCAGCAGTGTGGCCAGATGGACTGAAAAAGCAGTGGGAGCGGCATCCACTGCAAATCTAGTCAGAGGCTATCTCCTCTACTAGATTGTCTCGGATAGCCTTAGAAATTATTAATCAGTAAATTGTAAATTAGTTCAGGTCACTTTCAGATGCCCAGGACATACTTGAAAACGAGAGGTAACTCCTGGTAAAATATTTTATAAATAAATAAATAAATCAGTGCAAGCACTAATAAGAAGCCCCACTATCGGTAGACTGACGCTGCAATCCACCAACTAACACTAGACTCTGTCGCTACCCTGCACAGACGTCACTTTGTGAAGTCACGAATGTGTTCACGTACGCTTCACTCCTCTACAGAACACCCAAGGTCAACAACACATGCAGATAACTGTGCCAAGGACTGCAGTGAGATGTATGTATGTATGTATGTATGTATGTATGTATGTATGTATTTACATCTTTATTTATAGCGCCATTAATGTACATAGCGCATCACAGCAGCAATACAATTATATAAATAGCAAATAATACAATTAACAGATCATGAGAATAAGTGCTTCAGACATAAAAGTCACATTTAGGAAAAGGAGTCCCTGCTCCGAAGAGCTTACAATCTAATTGTAGTTTAATAGCTGACTATATAACTGGAACACGAAAAAAGAATAACATGTGGGGGGTGATAAGACCATCCTCCATTGTATTATGAGGGCACTTAAATGTGCAATCTATTTGAGAAAACTACAATGGTGAAGCAAATAAAATGAAAGGACTTGGCCTTGTAATACAATTGCTTCCATTATTTTCTGTTGTTTCCTAATTAGTATGTTTAACAACTTGGTATACATCGGCATGCATGTCTAGTTGCGAGTGTGACACATGAATATACAGTACAACATACACTGTTTTTGTTAGTTGCTCATTAGCAGATCATATCTGAGGGATGAATCTGAGGAATGAATGTCCAAGTTTAAGCACTCAGGCTAGAGATATAAAGCAGTTTATAGACAATAACACTGAAGACGTTTATGTAGAAAGCTCACACAATATTTCTTAAAATGTGAAAGTTGGTGAAGTATTCCATTGTGAGCTAGTAGTGTGAAAAATAGAAGTTAGAGGCAAGTTGTAAAATAAACTACATTTTTCATGCCATTAATGTAAGACTGCACATTTCATTTTCACATATGGGCTTGGCTCAGGGACAGGGTCTATTCATTCTTTATGGTGGGTCCTAAATATAAGACCTTAGTAATGTAATAGGAAGAGTGTGCCAGAATACCATCCATAAGGATTAATCATTAGAGATGAGCGAGTCTGGATTGCCGAAATCTAGAACCCCCAAACTTCCACGACCTAATTTAGCTAGCCGCTCGGATCTGAGTGTTAGGCCCGAACCGAAAATGAGGCAAACTCTTGTTTTCCTTTCCCGCACAGCTCGGATATTCTGGCATTTCCCCCAACCTATCAAGTCGCATCTCCCTTCCTTTTCGACCATTTTGTGCTGATCTTGGCAGGGGAAGGGAGGGTTGGAGTGTGTGAGGAGGCTTGTATGGAGGAAAGAGAGGGACAGAGAGAGACATAGATGATCAGATGGAGAGACTATATATACTGTATATACTACTGGTAAAGGTATTACAGAGTGGAGGCAGGTCAGATGGGGGTATCTGACAGGTGATCTAATGGTGTAACCAAGCTGGAACTTAATTGACTGGTACACTGGTAGGGCTTTGCGACATGTCAGATGGTATTTCTATGCCAACCAATCTACAGGTTAAGTATATGAGTCACTTAGTTGCATTTGGGTGAACATCCTTCCTTACCTGTTGGGAAGTTTTGGAATATATCTGTGTCAGGAATCGGCGTTCTCCGCGCTCCCCACACAGAGCACTCACTTCCCTCGGCGATTCCTCTGCTCAGCGCCGGGCGCGCCGACGCCCTCCCGCGCGCACACCTGCACCATCCACTGGCTCGGTCCACACGCGTACACGCGTTACGGAGCGCGCTCAGTCTGCACACTCTTCTTCCCGTCCCCCGGACCTCAGGCTCCGCCCCCGCAAGCCGCACGGGCATACTCAGGTTACCAACAAGTCTCACCTGGCCTGTTATGCCTGCACCAATCTGCAGTGTCTCCCTGCAGCTCTTCCTGTCCCGCCTCCGTTCCTAATTGGACCTTCCTGCTTTATCTAGCTCCTCTCTGCTCTCAGTCTTTGCTCGACATAGTCTCTGCATGGAAGTACTTCAGGATTCTCTTTGTGTTTTTACAGGTTCTGACACGGCTTGTACGACTAACCCCTCTGGCTCTCGATCTCGGCACTCCTTGAACAACGCTCACTCTGATACCCCTCGAACCCGGCTTGGACTACGACTACGGAACTTCTTTAACCGGTACCGGCAAGTATTGCTAGCAAACACCACCTGGCCTGGCAACGCCTGTTCACCACACTCCAGACACGCTCCTTCTGCTGCAGGTGTGTGTTCCTATACGTCCCCACCTCAGTATAAGGGACGGGTCTGGTCTGCGGGCAGCACCGGCGTAACATTATGTCGAGCCCACAAGACGCAGACCAGACTGACATGGCCTCCATGATGACGGCCATATATCAACAAGTCCAGGCCCTAACGGACCAAATGGCTCTTCTCACTTAACAGGTACAGGACATTTCATTTCAGGCACCACCTGTTGCCGCACCGCCACTGTCGCCAGAACCAGTATCCGCCGCGACCTCGGGCCCGAAGATCCCAGCACCTAAACCGTATGCAGGGGACCCGCACGCCTGCCGCGGTTTCCTCAATCAATGCGAGATCCAGTTTGAGATGGCTCCGCAGCAGTATTCCACTGGTCGCAAGAAAGTGGCGTATGTTTACAGCCTGCTTACAGGGAAAGCGCTGGCATGGGCCTCCCCAATTTGGGAACTACGTCCCGATATCACCCGCGACTACGCAGCCTTTAGACGAGACTTTTGACAGGTCTTCGATACCCCAGCACGCCAAGAAACTGCCTCTGACTCTTTGCTTGAGCTTTCCCAGGGACGTCGTTCCGTGGCCAATACGCCTTGGAGTTCAGGACCATAGCAGCTGAGACACGATGGGGCCAGGAGGCTTTGGTCTCAGTCTTCTGTCGAGGCTTGATGGATTCCGTGAAGGACGAGCTCGCCTCACAACCCAGGCCAGGGCTTCTGGAGGAACTCATCTCCCAAGCCAATCGAGTGGATCAGCGCCTTCAGGTACGCCGCCTCCAGCGCCAGCTTCCCCGATTTATGCCCTTCCGTGTTCCTTCTCCCAGATTCTCTCCAACCCCAGGACCTGCCGTCTCCCCGCTACCCGCTCTGGAGGCTCCTGAGCCAATGCAACTTGGAGTCCAGCATTCCCAGACACCGATGCAGCAAGCTCGCCAAGCCAGTGGATTATGTTATTACTGCGGATCCTCCGAGCATCTGGTCCGTGAATGTCCACTACGCCCGGGAAACGACCGAACACAGTGAGTACGAAGGGGCACTCCCTGGGTGCTAAATCTCCTAGTCCCCTTTCCAGGAAGGAACTTCCCAAAAAATTGACCATTCCCGTTTCTCTCTCGGGTCCTACCTTCCGCACCTCCACTGCAGCATTTATCGACTCCGGCGCGGGAGGAAATTTCATGGACCAAACCTTCTCTAAACAGAACCAGATTCCACTCGTTAGGAAAAAGTCTCCCGTTGCCTTGGTTGGGATCGACAACCGTCCGCTCACCTCAGCATACATTGCCTTGGAGACTTGCCCCATCACCCTTTCCTCTCACTCCCATGAGGAGACCTTTGCCTTTGATGTAATCCAGGCTCCCGGAACTCCAGTCACTCTCGGCTTACCTTGGTTGCAGAAGCACAATCTGCTCATCAACTGGACATCCCAAGACCCTATTACTTGGAGGTCAAGGTCAGAGGAGCCATCTCCACCAGCCATACTTTCGCCTCGACTGCTGGCCAATACCTCTGTTCCTGAGGTTATTCTACCTTCTGTTTACCACTAATTCCGGGACGTTTTCAATAAGGTACAGTCAGACCTTCTGCCGCCACACAGGACTTACGATTGTCTGATCGATCTGGTTCCAGGTTACTCCCTACCCAAGTCCAAGACCTACCCCTTGTCGTTACCAGAATCTCATGCTATGGATGAATATATCCAGGAGAATCTCAAGAAAGGCTTCATTCGTCACTCCAATTCTCCAGCAGGGGCTGGGTTTTTCTTCGTCAAGAAAAAGGACGGGTCCTTGAGGCCTTGCATAGATTACAGGGGTTTGAACCGCATAACTGTTAAAAATCGTTACCCCCTCCCCCTTATTACCGAACTGTTCGATAAATTACAGGGGGCCAAGATTTTTTCCAAGATGGATCTAAATGGTGCCTATGACCTGGTGCGCATCAGGAAGGGGGATGAATGGAAGATGGCCGTCAACACGCATAGCAGACACTACGAGTATCTTGTAATGCCCTTCAGCTCATGTAATGCTCCAGCTGTCTTCCAGGATTTCATCAACGACGTCTTTCGTAAGGTACTCAATATTTTTGTTATAGTATACTTGGATGATATCCTGATTTTTTCCAAAGATCTCCAGGAACATATACGCCATACCTCCTACGTCCTTTCCCGTCTCCGTGAACACCATTTGTACGCCAAACTGGAGAAGTGCACCTTTCATCAGACATCTATTCCGTTCCTGGGGTACATCATTTCCGATGAGGGTTTTATGATGGATGCCAGTAAACTTCAAGCAGTCACTGAATGGCCAAGACCCAATTCTCTCAAGGCCATACAACGTTTTTTAGGGTTCGCTAATTACTATCATAAGTTTATACAGAGTTTTTCTACCATCGTGGCACCTCCCACTGCGCTCACCAAAAAAGGAGCTGATCCTTCTGCTTGTTCATATCAGGCCATCTCCGCCTTCAAGACACTCAAGGAAGCTTTTATATACGCACCTATTCTCCGTCATCCCAACATTGAACTTCCCTTCGTCCTGGAGGTCGACGCTTCTGATTGCGGTGCTGGTGCCGTTCTTTCTCAGAGACCCACGCCTCAAGATAAGTTACATCCCTGTGCATATTTTTCCAAGAAATTCTCATCTGCCGAGAGGAACTATGACGTGGGTAACAGGGAACTTCTGGCCGTGAAGATGGCTCTTCAAGAGTGGAGACACCTGCTGGAGGGGTCGAAAGAGCCGTTTACTATTCTCACGTACCACAAGAACCTTCTTTACATAGAAAATGCTCGACGCCTTGGTCCACGACAGGCTCGTTGGGCTCTTTTTTTTTCTCGATTCGATTTTCACCTTTCCTATATCCCCAGGACCAAGAACGTAAAGGCAGACGCACTCTCCCGAATACATTCTTCTGAAGAGAGACCAGAGGAACCTTTGGAGACCATCCTTCCACAAGAGAAGATTCTCGCCACGTCTACTTTCAAGAATCTTGACAAGATTTTGCACTCCCAGAGACGCATTCCCAAGGACTCGGTCGTTCCCGACAACAAACTCTTCGTACCTTCCAAATTTGTTGCCGAGGTCCTGTCTTGGGGTCACTCCTCTAAATCTGCAGGTCATCCAGGTTTTAAGAAGACTACTGATCTCATTCGTCGGAATTTCTGGTGGCTAAGGATGTCTCAAGATATTCTGGAGTTTACCCGCTCCTGTCCCACGTGCGCTCAAAGCAAGACTCTCCGTCAAAAGCCTCAGGGTTTTCTGTTACCTCTGCCAGTTCCCAACCGCCCCTGGTCCCACATTTCGATGGACTTCATTGTGGAGTTGCCCAGGTCCAGAGGAATGAACACTATCTTGGTGGTCGTGGACAGGTTCTAAAAGATGTCCCATTTTATTCCACTTAAGGGATTACCATCATCCCCCGCCCTTGCTGATATCTTTACGGAGCAGATTTTCCGGATTCATGGGATTCCTTCGTCCATTGTTTCTGACAGAGGTTCTCAATTTGTATCCAAATTTTGGAGAACTTTCACCAAGAGATTGGGCATCTCTTCTTCTTTCTCTTCCGCCTATCATCCACAGTCCAATGGACAAACAGAGAGAATCAATCAATCCCCGGAGAAATACCTGAGATGTTTCATATCCGATTCCCAGGATGATTGGGCTCAACTCCTTCCTTGGGCAGAGTACGCTGTCAATTCTGCTAAAAATGAAGCCAACCGGGAGTCGCCCTTCTTTATAAATTATGGGTTCCACCCACCCTGCCTACCCATCTCCAACATCCCTTCTGGAGTTCCAGCCGTAGATGAACACATTACTGCCCTTCAAACCGCATGGTCTACCCTTCTCGACTCCTCCCGCAGATCAAAACTACAGGCCGATCGTCGTCGTCGTTCGGCACCCAGTTACAAGCCAGGGGATTTGGTATGGCTCTCCTCTAAGAATATCCGCCTCAACGTACCATCTCCAAAATTGGCACCTAAGTTCCTGGGTCCCTTCCCTATTAGTGAACAAATCAATCCTGTGGCATTCCGGCTCCAATTACCACACAGTATGAAGATTCCTAATGTCTTTCATGTGTCTCTCTTTAAACCATTCATCACCAGTCACTTCTTTCTGGATCAGACTCGTAAACCGAACCCCATTACTGTCCAAAATAACGAGGAATCCGAAGTTCACTCTCTTTTGGATTCTCGCCTATCCAGGGGCCAGCTCCAGTTCTTGGTGCAGTGGAAGGGCTTTGGTCCTGAAGAGAGATCCTGGGTACCTTTAAAGGACATTCATGCCCCGGCCCTTCTTAAGTCCTTCAGGAAAAAGTTTCCAGAGAAACCGTTCATGGACCGTCCTGAGGCCGTTCCTGAAGAGGGGAGTACTGTCAGGAATCGGCGTTCTCCGAGCTCCCCACACAGAGCACTCACTTCCCTCGGCGATTCCTCTGCTCAGCACCGGGCGCGCCAACGCCCTCCCGCGCACACCTGCACCATCCACTGGCTCGGTCCACACGCGTACACGCGTTACGGAGCGCGCTCAGTCTGCACACTCTTCTTCCCGTCCCCCGGACCTCACGCTCCGCCCCCGCAAGCCGCACGGGCATACTCAGGTTACCAACAAGTCTCACCTGGCCTGTTATGCCTGCACCAATCTGCAGTGTCTCCCTGTAGCTCTTCCTGTCCCGCCTCCGTTCCTAATTGGACCTTCCTGCTTTATCTAGCTCCTCTCTGCTCTCAGTCTTTGCTCGACATAGTCTCTGCATGGAAGTACTTCAGGATTCCCTTAGTGTTTTCACAGGTTCTGACACGGCTTGTACGACTACCCCCTGTGGCTCTCGATCTCGGCACTCCTTGGACAACGCTCACTCTGATACCCCTCGAACCCGGCTTGGACTACGACTACGGAACTTCTTTAACTGGTACCGGCAAGTATTGCTAGCAAACACCACCTGGCCTGGCAACGCCTATTCACCACACTCCGGACACGCTCTATCTGCTGCAGGTGTGTGTTCCTATACGTCTCCACCTCAGTATAAGGGATGGATCTGGTCTGCGGGCAGCACCGGCGTAACAACCTGTAGGTGATCTGATCAGACACCTACCACTCTCTGATCTGTCTCACTGTTGCAGTTGCACACCAATACCAACATAACATACTCTACTTCATTATTTGAATGGTCTTTCTAAATAGTTTCCTCCTTCTAACTAGTCTTGTCCTGTTTTCTTGCCAGACTTGGAAACATACACAAACCATATTTTTATTTATTATCATTTTTTTTATTTTGCTAAATAGTTTGTAAATGGCATAAATACTAATATAGGAAGCAAAAGAAAGCTTCAGACTACATGAAATTTAGATTTTTTTCAATAAATTCGCAATTTTCCACTTATCCCAAATCTCAACCAAAACCAAGGGACATTAGGCCAACTCAGAACCAAATACAAAAACCCATTTCAAAACCTTAACACGAGGTCAAGTGCACATCTCTACTAATCATTATTTGATAATTAACCAAACTTGTTTGTCCTATTGCCCAGTACAACACTTATCCACTAGGGCCAAGATCCACAGAGCCAACTTCAATTAAATCTTCGTTAAGTGCCTACTGGTATCATCAAAGCTTACTAAAGCAGTATTAAGTGCTGTTTTTGGCCAAAGAGGGCAATATCTTAATTATAATGGATTTTAGTGCCAATGATGTGAAAAAGAGGTGTTCTCACTAACAATGCAAATCCATGGCGCTTCGCTATAGTTAACACAGGGATTTAACTAGACGTTAGCTAGGGGATAGCTAAAATTGGTATTATTCATGTCTACACCCAGAAATAGGTATTTTACAGGTTCTGGATGTGTGGAAGACCCATAGTTAGGTATGATGATGAGTAACGCCACCTTTGGGTAAAACAGGCTTAACGCCATGTTATTGGAAGCTACCTTAAGGCAGGGGTGCGCAAACTTTTCTGCCTGCTTCCGTCTGCCTGCTCTCCCCCCTGCTCGCCCCACCTTACCTATTCGCCGGCGTTTTCTTTCATCATGACTTTATTTTACACCGCGTTGCCATGGCGATACGTCACCAGAAGCCGCCGGAGACCAGGTAAGGGAGTTACAGAGGCCTCGCGAGCGCTTTCCCCAAGCTTTTAATTTAAATCCTTTGCGGAAGAGTGCAGGGCCTCAATGAGCTCCCACACCCTCCCCCTTCCTCCCAGAAAATGTCACGCCCCCCAGTTTGCGCACCCCTTCCTTAAGGCAATGCTAATTTGACATGGCTTTAAGCCTCTGCTGCTGAGATTAATGAGATACTGTAACTAACGGCTGTTGTTTTTGCATATAATTAGCTTTGTGGGAAATTAACATCTGTTAATAATTTTGATACCGGCCCGTTATGAGGGCTGAATTAATCGACATCTGCTGTGGAACTGGGCCTTAAAAACAACTAATCCCCACATGACTTTAGTCAATGGTAATCATATGTCTCCCAGCATCAGTATTATGCCTGTGTTATAACACATTGGCATGTGTCACTCAACCTCATCTAAAATGCCTACCCCTAAGAAGCCCCAAGAAATAAACAACAACCAAGGGTAGGTGAAAAGGCCACAGTTTTTATTGAAATAGATTATTTACCAATAATCCCCTCTGTCTGCACCCCACAAGACAAAGCTCATCGAGGAGGACACTCTTCAGGCCTGCTGACACAGTCAAACTCTAATTAGTCCTTCAAAATCAACACTCCCCCCCCCCCCCCCAACTAAACAACTTCAATAACCATTCTGAAGGCCAGCATGGCAAGGCAGCAACCCATCTAACCTCAATAAGCATTTGAAGTTGTGAGAAATAAACAAACCAATAACAGAGCAAAAAAAAGATGTTACACAGATCAATAGGGTAAAGTATAATTTATATGATTGCCTAATTAACAGCAAGTGAGGTGTATGGGTGCTACCTATGCAATATGTGTCAATGCAAGGACTGGAAAGAGGGATGGTGATGGATATCACCAATCCTCCCAAAAGAATTGTTCTTTGTGGTGCACTCAGAGGTAACATATAACATAACATTTATTAAGTTTTTTTTTAATATAATGGCAAGAGTAAAGATAAAATAATATAAATCGATTTATATTATTTTATCTTTACTCTTGCCATTATATTTTAAATATTATTAATAAAAGTTATGCTATAAGTTACCTAGGCAGGGCCGCCAACAGAAATCGTGGGGCCCGGGATAAACATTTTAAGCGGGCCCACCCCCCCATGTCGGCGGTATTGCCCGCTGCCCCCCTACCATTTCACACCTCACGAGCCCCATCTCTTCCCCCCCCTTCCCATGTATTTCTCTCCCTTCCGTCTCACCCCATCTCACTCTCCCGCCTCGCATATATTTATCTCCCCTGCTTCTCACTCTTACTACCTCTTTTCCTCACTCACCCCCTCTCTCCTCTCCCTCCGTCAATTACCCCACACTCACTCATTCCCTCCCCCCCACACAATTCCCCCCACAAGATATATACCAAAAAACTTCCCACCTCCAAAGCAAAAAACTTCCCACCTCCAAAGCAAAAAACTTCCAACCCAAAAATATATACAACCTTCCCCCCCCCCAAATGCATACAATAAACCCACCTACCCAATACATATATAAAAAACCCAATACATATAACCCCCCATACATTTATATCTTACAGGGAATATGTGTGAGTGTGGGTGTGTATGTGTATAAATATACACTATTAACTGCATCCCTCAGCCCCCATCGCCAATACAGTATTAGGGGTTCATGCAGTAAGCAGCGGAAAGGCACTTCTCGCCACTTTCCCGCCAAAAATGCCTATCCCTATTCAGTAAGGGGCGAGAAAGTGGCAAGAATAAAAAAAAACGCCAGTTTGGTTGGCGGTTTTTTTTTCCCGCCGGTGGCGAGGCGAGAAGGCACTTTCCGCCTAAAAATGAAACATTTTCCGCCACGCTGTATTCTAGTACTGGCGAGTAGCTAAGCGGAGCTATTCGCCACTCTAGAATGGCGTTTTGCTGGCGAATCAGCCACGCAAGAAAAAGATGGCAAGTTGCTGGTGAAAGGCTGCTGGTGAGTGGCGGATCGGCACTTAGAAAAATTTCTGGCCTTTTTCCTGGCTGTGATTGATGCCGGGGGTCTCCGCAGCTGATACCATTAATCCCAGCACCGGACCCCCCCGGCATGCATCCGAGGCAGGAAACATGCATTTAAAGCCCACTTCATTAACTTAGCGGCTAACCGCTAAGGCAATGAAGGGGTTAAACAGCCGTGCCAGGTTTATTGTGGGTAGCGGGGGTGGGTGAAGGGGGTATTTGGCCCTTTTTGTTTGTTTAGGGCTTGCGGGGGGGGGGGGTTGCGGGTGCACTTAACCCCTTCACGACCGTAGCAGTTAATACCGCTACGGTCATGAAGGGGTTAAGGCCTCCCGCTACCCACCCGCAAGCCCTAAACAAACCACCGTTGGTGCTAATACCCCCTTCACCCACCCCCGCTACCCACAATAAAAACACACACAACAGCCCCACACTAACTAAAGAAATATATATATATGAAAAAATGTAAAAGACAGCGCCTTACTCAAACAACACCAAAATTGCTGCAACCCTGATTAAACAGAGCAAGATGACACACCCAGCACAGATGCCTGATAACAATAACAAGTATAAAAATACTAGTGGTTAGGAACGAGAGATTGTAAAATACCTCATGTATTAATTACAAAATGTGCCAAAAAGAATGTTTAAAATCATGAAAAAAGTGTGTGTGTGAAAAAATGAAAAAATGAAAAAAGATGGTAAAACAGTTGTGTGATCACAAAAAACAATGTGATAACATATGGAACATGAAAAAAATGTTAATTAAAATGAAATTAAAAAAAAAATAGAAAAATAAAATAAAAAATATAGAATAATTAATTAAACACCATAAAATATGAATCAATACTTAAGTCCATATGCGTCCATGTGTGTGACAAATAAAAGGTACGGGCAGCTTCTTCTTGGGCTCACCAACCTCCCAACGAACCTAATAGAAAAGATAAAGAAAAAGCGCCCGATCCTTGTATAAAATCAGATATATAAGGTTTAATAATCCATGGACAGACAAATGCACACTCACAGTTTGTCAGTAAAATATAGGCATGTTATGGGACCAGCCCATGCACCAGATGAATGTGAGAATTCACAGCTGTTCTCCGTTTGAATGCGGTGGAAGTAACTGCAAATAGATGTTGCTGCTGCTGTAGTCACAGAAGAGGGCTTTAACCTTTCAAACCGGAACACTTCTGTTTAGTGCGGCCACCATTTGCCTCTCACAGCTCCGGGACCAGGGAAATCCTTCAGTGATGTCCTCACTCTGGCGTCTGGACTGCTCGACCACCGTAGTTCCTATGCCACGTGACCCATGTAGTACCATGTGATAGGCTTTCAATGACGTCATATCCGTTCTTCCCCAAGCCTCTGTCACATGGTCTACTAGAGCCAATCATAGTTGGGATGGAGTTCCCACGCTCTGATTGGCTGCCATACCATGTGAGGCCGGCCATGTTTCTTTTAATGATGTCATCTTAAAGGCAATTGAAGCAAAGCCATTCTGATTGGCTGTGCTTTCATTGCCTTTAAGTGACGTCATCATTTTTTTTTTTATCGGCCAAAACACATTGTTTTCATGACCCAATCAGGGCCGTGGGAACCATGACGAAAATGTGACGTCATAGGCCTTTAAAAGCCTATGTCGTCTCATTTTAAAGCCAGACGCCGAGGAGGAAGGACCTCCGGAGAAGAAAGAAGACCAGGGCGTGGCAGCAGACGGGAAGAAGACCCCAGAAGAAGATAGAAGAATACAGATGAAGATGGATTACAACTAGAAGACCCCTGGATTGTCGTGTTTTATTATTTTAATGTTTATTATTTTATGGTTTTTTATTTTATGGGTTCCTGTTCGTGGATTGGTTCGTGAGTAAGCTGATCAACGGGCATCGGTGAGTGGGTCAAGTAATCGTAAGTTAATTAAAGAAATGTATTTAATGTAACTATGTTTTTTTTTTTGCTTTTTCATGTGTTTATTTTTTTTATTGTACATCATTTCTTGCCACTGTATGTATGTATGTATGTCTAGAGAGATATATACATACAGGGTAAGAAATGATAGTGTTGTAAAAGCTTGATTTGCACTATTGTAAATGATTTTGGCTATGCTGCTATGCATAGATATGTGTTAAATGTATTTTATAATTAGAGAGATGTAATGTTTGGGCTTCTATGCTGTACTGTAGGTAATGGTGAGGCTTGCTTTAGTATATTGTAATTGTTGGTGTCCTATTTTGTATGATGCTAACTTGTTCTCTGCAATGGTTGCTATAGTTAATTGTGTAATTGGTATGGATGCTATTTTAATTGTTTTGGGATGTAATTCATGTATGTTAATTGATTTATGGTGACTTTATTGGATTACATAGTATACTTCTTGTGATGTAATGCTATTTTAGTTTGAATATTGTATTGTTAACATTGATTTGCAGCGTCTACATGTAGCTTACATTTTATGCAGCATGTATACAATGTAAATGCAATGTTTTAAGTGGCATTTGAGACTATGGATTGGCATTTGATGCTTTAGATTGAATGATTACATTAGATTTGTTTAGGAAATGGCATTTTATTTAATTGAGCATGTTATGGATAAGTGGTGTTGCCATTGGCAGGATGGCTTAACCCCTTAATTACCTTTGAGGTTTGTACCCGATAAGGTGATTAAGGGGTTCATTGATATGTGAATGTCATTGAAATGTATTGGCTATTTATTATTTTGGCAACGGACCACAGGGATGATGCTGGCGACGGGGCCTTCTTATTGATGAGGTTAGTAGAATTTTCTTTATTTTACTACGGTATTTAATGTGTTTAATAATGGCCAAATAATGTATTATCCCTATGTGGATAATAGTTATTTAGCACATTATTGTACTGTATGTGCTGGGGGAGGGGGAATTGGCCCCAAGGGTATGTGGTAGGACTCCCTTGTGGGTAGTGGGTGAGGGTGGTTAGGCCTCGGGGGGTGGGGGGTTAGTGGGGGAGGGTATGTGGGTGATGGTGGGTTAACCCCTCAATGACTGTAGCGGTTAATAACCGCTATGGTGATTAAGGGGTTAGGGGACATTCATTGGATGTTTTTATTCTTGTGTCTGTTTTGCAGAAGCGGATGGGGCATGGGCAGGATGAAGATGAGGATGGCCTTCATCGTGGCAGCCGGACATGGGTGAGTGCTATATGTATTTAATGTCTTTATTGTTCAGTATGTATTTTAAATGGACAACTGCACTGTTATCCATTTGTGGATAATAGTAATGTTGCCCATTACTGTATTGTATGTTGTGTATTGCTATGTTTATCGGGGGCAATTGTCCCCAATAAACCTACTATTATGCGTTAACCCCTTCATTGCCTTAGCGGCTATCCGCTATGGTAATGAAGCAGCATTAATGTATTTGAATAATATTGTGCGGGAGCAGGGGGTCCCCTTAACTGAACCGCATTGATTTGTGGCTCAGAGACCCCCTGCTTCCCGAGTTACAGGCCCCGGTTTGGGGCATCGGTTACAGTTTGGACGCCATGTTTATTGTGGGCACGCAGCGTATGGGACGCTATAAACATGGTGGCGACAATGCCCACCCGATCACACATACCGGAGCCTGTAACTCGGGAAGCATGGGGTCCCTGGTCCACAAAGCTATGCGGTTCAGCTCGGGGGACCCCCTGCTCACTGTACAGTATTATTAAAAAAATATTCATGCTGCTTCGCTACCATAGCAGATAGCCACAAAGGTAAGGAACGAGTCTTTATTGATATGGGTATTTTTCTCATAGTGTAGATGTGCAGAGGGTCTCCGGAGCTGAACCGCTTTGGTTTTAGGTCCGGGGACCCCCTGCTTCCCGAGATACAGGCCCCTTTATGGGGTGCCGGTATCCCTCTGCTTTGTTTACATTCCGCGGTCACGTGATCGGGACCTTTAAATGCAGAGGGATACTGGCACCTCATAAAGGGGCCTGTATCTCGGGAAGCAGGGAGTCCCCGGACCTGAAACCAATGCGGTTCAGCTCCGGAGACCCCCTGCACATGTAGACTATGAATAAAAATGGTTTTCAAAATAATTTTTAATGTGCTGATGTTTGCGCCGAGAGAGCAGCGGATCTCTCTCTGCTGCAAACACATATCGGCAGGGGACGGCTTCTCGGCAGTTTCTCGCCAGGCAGCCGTCTCGCCACCGATTACTAGCCATTTTATCAAATGGTGGTGGCTAATTCATTCGCCAGGGATTCGCCCCTTACAGCATACAGCCAGTTTAACACGCCAAAAACATGGCTAATTGCTAAACTGGCTAATGCATTTTTTCGCTGCTTACTGCATGATGCCCTTAGTCGCAAATATAGACACCAAGTAAATGAAAAGTGAACCAAAATAGGATAGAATTTAATACGTGTTTTATTAATCACAACAATAGGACTGAATACCACCACCACATTACCTCAACAGTAAGGTCACCATGATACGGTCCTTGCTTTGGACAGCTTTTAACAATTTTATGATTATTTTACCCCTTTAGGGCTACAGTATCTTACATTTTCCACCAGTGCAATTAACAATAATTACATATATTCAGTGTAAGGCCTATTTTTAAAAATAATCCGCTGATACATTCTTACTACATGCCAGTAGCATGTCCATTATGCTGTAACACAATGGGCAAATCACTGGCAATGTGATTGATATAGTTGTTGCATTTTTCTTCATTAAGAGTGTTTGCCCAGAAAGCTCGTATTCCCTTTACAAGTTGGTCCTTGTTTATTTATTTATAAAATATTTTACCAGGAAGTAATACATTGAGAGTTACCTCTCGTTTTCATGTATGTCCTGGGCACAGAGTTAAGACAAATAATACATGATTACAAATAGTTACATAAATGAACAGGGTATACATTATATACAAGACATTGCATGCACAGTTAAAGATAATAAATATTATGGGCGTATGAAACAGTTACAGACCAGATTCAAATGTGTGACAGCCTTAGATTTGAAAGAACTTAAGGGATAGACTTTATTTTTTGTAAAAGGCAAAAGTGGCAAATCTTTCAAGGGCAACGGACGTCTCACCTGAAAATTTTACATTGTCAAAAGTTTCCCCGCTATCAATCCAAGCTTGCGCTTGCCATACTCTCTTAATCTTGTTGGGCTCCGTTATCATTGGATACACTCAGTAATAACAAGATAGAATTGTATAGGTACTGTTACATTGCACATGTGCATACCGAACAACACTATTGCATTATACACTATTGTAGCAAAACACTTTACTTGATACATCGTACGTCCAGCCCCATTCATGTCTCCTTCTCCTGGACTTGGACATTGTCAGGTTATGGTCTTGCTGCAGAACGTCTTTAACTGCGGCAGCACAACGTTCATCATTTGAATTGCTGATCTCATCCACAAGCCGCCTTGCCTGGTTTGTTGCCAGGTTTGACGACTTTCTTCAGGTGATGCTTTATCTCATGCCAGCCCAGTTCTATAAGGTTCAAATCGGGTGATCTGCAACATCAGGGACAAAAAAACAAAACAAAAATCAACAAGAAACACTTACAATGCAGCACTTACTCCGGGGGAGTCTTCACCCAGTTAATTCAGTGTGCGTGAATATGGGCAAGAACCGATGACCAGATGGGAACCGAGCCTGAATATCGTCAGCTATGGAGTCTATAATCTCTTCTTGAATTTTTTTTATATATGATTCCTGTACAGAAAAGGGGATATAATGTCATCCAGTACATTTTTACGGTACATAAAATGTAATTACCAAAAATGGTAAACTGAGAATTACCGTCAAATATTATTTTGGACCCTGCACCAAGTCTAGAGATAGCCCCCCACTCAAGGACCTTGAGTGGGTGCTTGGGATGTGGCTTCAGGGATAGACTTTATTTTTTGTAAAAGGCAAAAGTGGCAAATCTTTCAAGGGCAACGGACGTCTCATCTGAAAATTTTACATTGTCAAAAGTTTCCCCGCTATCAATCCAAGCTTGCGCTTGCCATACTCTCTTAATCTTTTTGGGCTCCGTTATCATTGGATACACTCTAATGACTAGATAGAATTGTATAGGTACTGTTACATTGCACATGTGCATACCGAACAACAACACTATTGCATTATACACTATTGTAGCAAAACACTTTGCTTGACACATCTGTACGTCCAGCCCCATTCATGTCTCCTTCTCCTGATGCTGGACTCGGACATTGTCAGGTTATGGTCTTGCTGCAGAACGTCTTTAACTGCGGCAGCACAACGTTCATCATTTGAATTGCTGATCTCATCCACAAGCCGCCTTGCCTCCCTACAATCGGACTAAAATGTGAACGATTACAAGTGTGCACACGTCACACGACTGATAAACATTTTTTTTTTCTACATAAATGTCACAAAAATTAGTACAAGAAACGAGGGAGAAGGGGAAGAGGGAGGGGTATGAGGGAGAAAGGAGGGAGAGGGGATAATGGAGAAAGGAGGGAACAGAAACAATAATATTCTCATTCAATAATATACAGTTAGACAGTCTAACAGTACAGTACTTACTCTGTTCTTACCGTGCAAATCCTCTTTATGACTTTTGTGTTTCCATGGGCATGATAGCACACAGCTACAGGTATGAGTGATGTCGAGGCCCGAGCTATTTAACCAGGCTTGGATATGGCTTATTTGTTGTCCTTTCAGGATGAAACGACAAGCCCGGTGAAACGCGTAGAGTGACGAGAGGCACGTAAATCGTGACGTAATCTGCAATCCTGCCCGAGACCAGACCGTAACACTCTGCAGAAGTGCGGGATGGGAAGGAGCAGTGAAGACTGTGCAGAGGGCAGAGAGAACGCCCAGGGATCCAGATCAGTTGCAGCTCCATTTGATTATTCTTAAGGCACTAATACCTTTTAAACCATGAAGGTGACCCTACTCCAGAAGTGTACCATAGGCTGAGATAGAGACTGAAAGCCAGCACATTACCAATTTTATTGGGACACGCCTAATATACATAGAAAATTTGTGAGTACGCACTGCACAGAATTCAAGACTCACCTTAGATTCACTGTGTTAACATATTGCACTATATTTTGTACCTTATTCTCTCTTGTCCCGACTACTGTAACCTCTTGCTGTCCGGTCTTCCTGCCTCTCACCTGTCTCCCCTACAGTCTATCCTTAACGCTGCTCCAAGAATCACTCTACTCTCTCCTAAATCTGTCCCAGCTTCTCCCCTGCTAAAATCCCTCTCCTGGCTTCCTATCAAATCCCGTATCACACACTCAATTCTTCTTCTCACTTTTAAAGCTTTACACTCTTCTGATCCTTCTTACATCTCAGCCCTAATTTCTCACTATGCACCATCCCGACTCTTGCGTTCTGCTCAGGGATGTCTTCTCTCTACCCCTTTTGGGTCTAAAGCCCTCTCCCGCCTTAAACCTTTCTCACTGACTGCCCCACACCTCTGGAATGCCCTTCCTCTCAATATCTGACTAGCACCCTCTCTAACCACCTTTAAGACCCATCTTAAAACACACCTTCTTAAAGAAGTATATGAGTATCTCAGTGACTGATACTATACACCTCTTACATAAATCTTGGCCCTTTGCAGACGCACTTACAAGAACACCTTCCTACTGTCTCTATACGTTCCTCCTATTTACCAATTAGATTGTAAGCTCTTTGGGGCAGGTACTCCTTTTCCTAAATGTCACTTATGTATGAAAGCACCTTCCCATTATGTGTTATTTGTATTGTTTGTTATTTATGTGATTGTCATGTGTATTACTGCTGAACCTTTAAAAATAAAGATATACATACATATGTAGCTCCCTTTTCCTATGCCTAAGGGAACTACGCGGGCAACTACGTGTGCTGCTGTACCTGTCTGCTCACAGGAGGACTAAGCCTCCACTTCTGGGAGCCTGGGGTGAGCTCTATCTCTTTGTGCACAGCGCCTCCACTTATGAGGGATCCCAGCGTCGGCGGGATAACCCCTCACAGGAACCAATACTACAGCAATAAGCAATAACACAACACACAATATATATGTAACAATGTTTCCCCCACCCTCTGGGAGATTCTGCCATTACATGGTGTATAGTGCTGGCTACCTGCTGGTTCACACTAGTATCACTCACTGGTGGTAGTGGGGACCACTGTACAGGCTTCTGGGGTACATTACTGGTCTTTCTTTATCTCTGTTGGTACTGCGCCTCCATCTGCTGCAGGCTCCAGAAGTGTGAAGGAAGCTCCTGCAGAAGAACTTACTCCACTGCCCCCAGACAGATTGCACACTAGGCAGGAGTATAGTTAACTGGAACCTTTTATTCCTTCTCCATACACAGTAACACAACTGCATCTACTCCGCACAGTTCAAACAGGTCCCCAACCTCTGGATGGTCCCTGGACATCCACCCCCAGCCAAGGGCACCAGGGCCAGTCCTTACACTTCTCTGATTCCCTAATAGAGCCAGGGGAAAGGTATCGCTCCTCACTCCCCCAAGGGGCGTGGACAGTGGGTGCCAATGCTAGATGTACCCCTGTGTGAGTACCTGTCTCTCTCGGGTAGAAACACGGACCAAATTTAGGAAGTACAACTCCTTAAGTACAGAGGGGAAAGGTACAAGGTCTGAGCCCAGGATTGGGCAGAACACCTCCTCCCATGTCACTCAAGAAAGCTGCTTCTGTGGGGAAACCCCAGGATTGGTCCTGACAATGCCTGCACTGTTACCAGGGCTTGCATGTCTGGGAGGCCACACTGGTAGCCAAAACCAGCCATGGCTACATATATATAACTGATTTTTACTATAACAATGTTACACATATAACACAGTACCAAGTGAAACAGTGTAGTGCAGTGACCCTAACACATAATGGTTCCTCCAAAGTACTGAGGGTGCCGTGGCACCAATAACCCCTAGTGTCTGTCCCAGCAATCCCGCCCAAATGTGAGGCAGTGCTACCCTGTGTAGATGTTTGTGCATGTTGGGTACCTGCCTGGGTAATCCAGTACCCTGGTGCTGCTTAGGGTGGTGTGTTGGAGCGGGTCCCACGCAGCGGGGCCTCTGACACAATTTCCCTCTCTCCTAAGGATCCTGATCCTCCTCACAGTGTGAGCTTCTGCCGGAGGGTCTCACACAATGTCTCAGGGTCCTGTGGCCTGGTCACAAACCGCAGAGCGCAGTGTGGTCGTCCGGTCACCGGCACAGTAATACTAATAATGGGAAGAGTCCCTATCAGGGGTCTTCCCTGCAACACTCCTCTACAAGTGTCTCAGGGCCTAACTGGGGCCTAGGGGCAAAGTCTAGGCCTAGTCCAGGAAGCCCTTTGCTCCTCCGTCAGGACTGAAGCGCGTGCTCCCCGCATGCGGAGGATATCATGTTCCTCCAACTGCTCTAATCCCATTCGCTGGGGCAGTACCATGTGTGAAGTTCCTCCCTCTAAGGATTCTGGGACTTGTAGTTCCGCTGTACTATATGCAGAGCCAAAACCAAAATGGTCACCGCACTCCTGACTGCGCATGCACGACTAACAAGATGGCCACCCCCACACTCCCGATCGTGCTGAGCTCCGAGCGATAGCCGGGCAGATCCCCGCACCGGATGCAGGGTAGGGGACTCGGCGACACATACATACATTTCAACCATCAAACATGGTGGCAGGAGTGTGATGGTTTGGGGCTGCTTTGCTATCCCAGGACCGAGACAACTACCATTATTGACATAACCATGAATTCTGAATTGTATCCAAAGATTCTAGAGGAGAATGTCAGGCCATCTGTCCGTGAGCTGAAGCTGAAGCGAAAGTGGGTCATGCAGCAAGACAATGATCATAAACATACAAGCAGATCTACAAACGAATGGCTGCAGAAGAAGAAATGCTGTGCTATAGAATGGCCTAGTCAAAGTCTGGACCTAAACTCTATCACAATTTTGTGGCAGGACCTGAAGTGAGCTGTCCATGCAAGGAAGCCCTCAAATGTCACTGCGTTGCAGCAGTTTTGTAAGGAGGAATGGGCCACAATTCCTCAAAACTGATGTGAGAGGCTGGCTAGCAATTACAGGAAATGTTTAGTTGAAGTTATTGCTGCTCATGCTGGTGCCACCAGGTACTGAATCTAAAGGTTCACATACTTTTTCACACATGGATACTGAATGTTGAAACATTTGCTTTTAAATAAATGTTGAAAAAGTATCAATGTTTTTGTGTCCTTTATTTGATCAGGTTATCTTTATCTATTATTAGGACATAGATTAAGATCTAATAATATTTTAGGTTTCAAATATGAGAAATATGTGAAAATCCTGAGTGGTTCACAAACTTTCTCGCCACTGTACATACAGCACATACATAAATGTTCATAGTTGTATGCACTATCAGTGTTATATACAGATGCAGCCACCAGTATTAGAACTCTTGTCTGGGAGATTCTGGGGCAGTCTCACACTAAATGCCTCAACATTTTGGTGAGATTCTTAATGGTCCATCGGATTAACACAGCAGGGGTCCCTGCAATCCCATTCAGTTTGAATGGGACTGCAGGGACCCCCGCTGTGTTAATCCGAATTAAGAATCTCACAGAAATGTTGAGGCAATTACTGTGAGACTGCCCCAGAATCTCCCAGAATTTCCCAGGTACAAGTGTTCTAATACTGGTGGCTGCATCTGTAAATTCATTTATACAAAGCGATCTGTCGCTTCAATCTACCTCTAACAGCAGTTAAATATATGACATATTAGACAAATGTAATATAATCTGTGGGTAGCCTAGCTGCTGAAGTGCTCCACAGGAAGTGTCGCACTGGGATTAACCCTGTATTTGCTGCAGGCGTCCGCAGTGCACAACAGACACTATGAATAACACAGAGAGGTTGCACAATGCAGATCCATCATCTTCCGTCTCTGTTTATTTGGATCATTTTTATTACACCGAGAGAAATCCATTTCAAGGGAAGAACATTATAACATTTATTTAAATTGTTTAGGGGGGGGGCGGGGGTTTATAGAAAAACACGTATACAAATGTCGACCAAATGCTCCCCTCCCTGCAGCTATCAAAGTGGAATGATTCTGTAATATTTAATGGCTTGTTTTGCTCCCTAAATGATACAACAATGAAAAGGATTATTAATGTTAATAGCATTCTTATCATATTTTAATGGCATCATGTATAACCGAAATGTCATCTCAGCACATATGTCTATCTCTCACCCAGGGCCCAGAATAATCACACTTCTCAGTGAGAGAGAGAGAAAGAGAGAGAGAGAGAGAGAGAGAGAGAGAGAGAGAGAGAGAGAAAGCTTGTACAGCTGCCAGGGCTGGGAGCACAAAGAGAGAAAGGAGAGGGATCTTTCAATGCTCGCACGATGAAGCGAAACCAAGAAAACATTCATTTTCTCAACAACAAATACTACGAATGGAAGATGAAAGGATAAAAGCTTAGAAATTACACTTTAAGGGTGGATGGAGGGAGAGAAAATAAGGGAATGAAAAGGAGGAGAAGGAGAGGGGGGAAGAAAAAAGTAATTAATGGCAAGAAATAATAATAAAAAAAGTAGACCACTTTTTGTTCTGTCAGTCATTAATTAAGTCATATTGGCCAAGTCCCTATTTATAAAGAGGAATCTCTATTATTTTTCTAAAAAAAAGTATTGTCATCCTTCCCCCTGACAAAAGTCCCCTAAATTTAATGTGAGATAAAGGTGAAGTTTCCACCAAATAACCTATTTATATGATTCTCTTTAAAGCCGATTACCAGCCGTATTTTTATTAGGTTTTTTTCTAGCTGTTGTTGGTTTTATTTTCATCTTGATATAAAAAATGCTCAAAGCCAGCAGTATACACTGTCCTGCGATGTATTCTCACATTCCTCCACTCCCAACATGCAGGACAGAGTTGGTTTTCATGCAAACTACAGTACAGGGAGATCATAAAAGACGTCTTATCTTTACCTTTTCAGATAAGGAGGGAGTGGAAGCGGGAAACAGGATCTATTTACTTATAAACCTCTAAATTGATTAACCTATGGATCGGGATGACAGAAGCGCCAGAATAAAGTATGATGAGTGTTATAACCTTCACTGAACTTTGTAAATATGGTATGAATGTGCATTGGATCATTTGCATGTCATTTACAATAACATCCATTACACATAATGCCATGCTATTTAACGGGAGTAAATACTGGTTAAAGTCACGTTATTTACTTTAGTGAATATGGTGTTATTATTAACAGGCATTAACTTAGCCCTACCTCAGAGGGGCTTAGCAGTAGAGAGGTTCAATTGACCTGGTGAATATATTCAGAAATAGTTTCTCACTGTATTGAATAGGGAGGGTAGAGATGTTGCATGTGGTCGCGTGTGGTCCACTTTTTAGTCATAATAATGTAGCAGTGCGTACTTCATGTTATCAACTGAAAGGCCATCAGCACAATATATATATGTTTTCACTTTTTCTCTTTCCCACAAATTACTATATATATATATATATATATATATATATATATATATATATATATATATATAATATCTAAAAAGACAGAAAAAAAACAGGCGCACTCATAGCGTAAAAAAGTATAACAAAATATTTATGGAGTAGAAGATGTTAAAGACACACTCACAAACATAACGGAATAAAAAGCAGTCAACTGAATGGCCATCAGCACACTATATATATGTTTTCACTTTTTCTCTTTCCCACAAATTACTATATGTATATATTTATATATATTTTTATATATATATATATATATATATATATATATATATATATATATATATATATATATATATATATATATATATAGGGAACCATGTTAAAAATGGTTATTGAGGCAAAAAGTGACACTGTGTGCTCATTTGCATGTCATTTCCCAGAATCCCTTGCTGCAGTGGAAGTGCTGTATGCTGGGTGATAATGGGGAAAGGCGGGGTTGCAGACCTGCCTAAGACATGCAGATGAGCATACAGCTATATTTGCATATATATATATATATATATATATAATATCTAAAAAGACAGGAAAAAAACAGGCGCACTCATAGCGTAAAAAAGTATAACAAAATATTTATGGAGTAGAAGATGTTAAAGACACACTCACAAACATAACGGAATAAAAAACAATTATGAGTACAATTCAATCACCAGCCAGACGCAGGAACCAGGTATCAGGTGACTTCGGTGAAGTTATCGGGTGTGGATGAATTGCAGCAACCTCAATAGTAACCTCCGTGTACCGGGGAACATGAGGGACGCCGCCCTCCTCCAAATCCAGCATCACAACAGTGAGTTCTCGGCTCCGAACTCGATGACGTCACAGGATACAAGTGGTAACAGTCCCCACAGATGCAGCAAGTGGCCGGCTGGGATCAGTGTATATCAAATAGTAAATAGTCCCGTAAATAGAATAGTGAGTGATAATAAATAAAACTGGACAATATCACGTCCACAAGGCACTCCCTACGCGTTTCATCTCGAAAGACTTCATCAGGGGTTCAATATATATACACAGTTGTGTGAAAAAGAAAGTACACCCTCTTTGAATTCTATGGTTTTACATATCAGAACATAATAACAATCATCTGTTCCTTAGCAGGTCTTAAAATTAGGTTAATACAACCTCAGCTGAACAACAACACGACACATTACACCGTGTCATGATTTATTTTACAAAAATAAAGCCAAATTGGAGAAGCCATGTGTGAAAACTCAAGTACACCTTATGATTCAATAGCTTGTAGAACCACCTTTAGCAGCAATAACTTGAAGTAATCGTTTTCTGTATGACTTTATCAGTCTATCACATCGTTGTTGAGGCATTTTGGCCCACTCTTCATTACAACGATGCTTTAGTTCATTGAGGTTTGTGGGCATTTGTTTATGCACAGCTCTCTTAAGGACCCGCCACAGCATTTCAATCGGGTTGAGGTCTGGACTTTGACTGGGCTATTGCAACACCTTGATTCTTTTCTTTTTAAGCCATTCTGTTGTAGATTTTCTGGTGTGCTTGGGATCATTGTCCTGTTGCATGACCCAATTTCGGCCAAGCTTTAGTTCATGGTCGACTCAATGACAGCAAGGTTCCCAGGTCCTGTGGCTGTAAAACAAGCCCAAATCATCACCCCTCCACCACTGTGCTTGACAGTTGGTATGAGGTATTTGTGCTGATATGCTGTGTTTGGTTTTCACCAAACGTGGCGCTGTGCATTATGGCCAAACATCTCCACTTTGGTCTCGATTATCCAAAGTACATTGTTCCAGCAGTCTTGTGGTTTGTTCAGATGCAATTTTGCAAACCTAAGCCGTGCTGCCATGTTCTTTTTAGAGAGAAGAGACTTTCTCCTGGCAACCCTTCCAAACAAACCATACTTGATCAGTCTTTTTCTAATTGTACTGTCATGAACTTTAACATTTACCATGCTAACTGAGGCCTGTAGAGTCTGAGATGTAACTCTTGTTTTTTTTTGCAATTTCTCTGAGCATTGCACGGTCTGACCTTGGGGTGAATTTGCTGTCACGTCCACTCCTGGGAAGATTGGCAACTGTCTTGAATGGTTTCCACTTTTGAATAATCATTCTCACTGTAGAATGATGGACTTTAAATTGTTTGGAAATGGCCTTATAACCCTTTCCAGATTGATGGGCAGCAACAATTGCTTCTCTAAGATCATTGCTGATGTCTTTCCTCCTTGGCATTATGTTAACACACAGCTGAATTATCCAGACCAGCAAACTGCTAAAACTGGCTTCTCCATTTTGGCTTTATTTTTGTTAAATACATCATGACACGTTGTACTATGTCATGTGTTGTTGTTCATCTGAGGTTGCATTTACCTAATTTTTAGACCTGCTAAGGAACAGATGATTGTTATTATGTCCTGACATGTAAAACCATAGAATTGAAAGAGGGTGTACTTTCTTTTTCACACAACAGTATATATATATATATATATATATATATATATATATATATATATATATATATATATATATATATATATATATAAAATATAGTAATTTGCGGAAAAGAGAAAAAGTGAAAACATATAGTAGAAGAGAAAGATAATTATTTTCTATCATAATATCCAAGTTAAAGAAGAAAAATAAAGAAAGAAAGAAATCCCTTTCTTTGTATTTGAAGGATTATGCAAATCCCAACCAATGACTTGTGACCAAATTAAATGAAATTCAGAGTTTTCCAGATGCTCCCTGTCTTCCTGTGTTGTTTGGCAGTAAACACTTGATGATGTTCTGGATTTGATCATGAGAGAGCTGCAAAAAAAAATACCAATTGTGAGCACAGTCACATGTCCCAGACAAGTCTGTAACCCTGCCTTTCCCCATTATCTCTTTGCATACAGTGCTTCCACTGCACCCAGGACCACGTTGAAATGGACAAGAAGCAAAAAGTGACATACTGTGAGAGCTCATTGGCAAATTACTATTACCCAGAATTCCTGGCTACGGACATGGCCGGCCTTCCCTTTGGCATGGCCCAAGGTGGCATGCTGGCAGCGGGGCCCCTCTTCCTGTGACGTCGTGCTGTCACGGCGGCGCTTCGCCATGACAAAAGACGCTGCAGAAGGACGCTCTGCATAAGGTAAGACATCCCCCCTCTCCCAGCTACAGACAATCCCGCCTCCCCCTCCTCCCTACCTTGGGCTCAGCAGCGGTGCTGTCCTGTGTCGGTTTTGGGACTCCCCTGCTCCCTTCTCCAACTCTCTTCTCTCCTGTCGGGTGTAATTTTGATCCTGACACTGACAGGAGAAGGGAGAGGAGGGAGCACGGGGCCCCCTGAAGGGCCTTGCTCGTCTTGTCCTAAGGACGGCCTTGGGCCTACGGTAGGAGCATTATATGCTAAGAGATAATGGGGAAAGGCAGTGTTGCAGACCTGTCAGAGACATGCAAATGTGCTCACAACTCACAAGTGGTATTTTTATTTGCTGTACAGCAGGGTTTTTTTGTCCCCTTTTTACTCATCATAACATATTTTGTGTCTGATCAAGAGAGAACAATGTTTACTTTTCTGTTTTAGGTGAGAAAATTGTAAGAGAGCACTGGGTAATTACCATGTGTTCTCCACCATCTATCTAAAAAAAATATTCTGTGTTTGTCACTTTCCATAAGTTGTTAAAAATCCTCCACACTCCCCAGATACCATCAAGTGATATAAAATGAAAATGATCAAAGATATCAGCTATTTATTTGTCATATAGAAAACTATGGTTCTACAGCTGAAGGCAGGTTTTCTATGTTTATATATTATACATACATACATACATATATATATATATATATATATATAGGGTGGGGGAAAACCTGTTTTATATATATATATATATATATATATATATATATATATATATATATATATATATATATATATAAAACAGGTTTTCCCCCACCCTCCGGGACAGTCTTTTGGGGTGATGGTTGTTCATTTCTTACTGATGCAGCGCCTCATCTCTTGCAGGCTCCAGGGGTGCCGGAGACAATCCCTGCAGGAGAACCCTCTGATACTCACTCAGGCAGGAGTATATAAAAGAACGGGAACATTATTTCCAACAGCACATAGAAAACAGTCTTGAACTGATTCCCTGGTCTCTTCCTTCCTCCGGATGATCCCTGGGGCTTGAGGCCTCCAGAGCCTATCCTCTGCTCTTTCGTCATCCCCTTGTGGGATAAGGGGTATCTGCCCCACTCCCCTAAGGGAGGGGATGGAAGTGGTCAGAGCCCTGACTCCAAGCTTCCAGAAATCCCTCTCTCTCATGGGAGAGAACACCTACTAAATTTGGCTGGTGCAGCCCCTTAAGTACCATGGGGGAGGATCCCAGGTCTTAGTCCCTGATTGGGCAGAACACAGACCCTAGGCCCACCTCTCCCTGTCACTCAAGGGAGCTCCTTACTGCAGGGTAAAACCTGGATTGATCCTAACACTGCCTGCACTCGTACCAGGGTTTATGTCTTAGGTGGGGTAGCTTAGTAGTCAAAAATAAGACATGACTATATTTATATAGAAAAGATAAATCACCCAATCCACCAATGGGTGATTTATCTTTTCTATTCAGATGCCCAATACAGATTTTCTTGATTACTGAACCGAGTGCAGTCTTTCTTTACCGGACGAGAGAATGGTAATGTTGTATTTCTATTATTTGAGACTAGCACCTGTCTATATGAACCAGTACATTGAGTGCAAGCTGTGATGTTTGTTTATATATATATATATATATATATATATATACAGACAAACGAGGAGCGCAAAGAGTCATCAAAAGTTAAATAATGATAGGCAGTCTAAAACAACAAAATGGTGAATTCTACCCCCTCCGTCAGTCTCTGAAAGGGCACTGGGACCTCCTCGGTGTGAGAGAGCCTTTAGGGAAAATAAGAAAAAAAGGCAAACAGTGTGAAAATGTAAATGTATTGAGGACACGCAAACTAATGCAATCGGACTGTTATACTTATTTTATAGAGCACTGTAGGAACCTGTTTTTTTGTGAGCTGCATTTCCCATTAGGATTTAGCATTTTAATATCCGTTTGTTTTATTAGAGTGTGTTTTTTGTACCCTTTGTTTTCTTCACATATATATGTATATATATATATTGTGGATGATCATGTGAACAGGAATTAACTGTGTGTGTTGAAGTATACAGAAGTATCGAGCAGCGTTTGAACGGGGTCCTGTGCATGGGGCAGTCCGTCTGTGGAGAGGGGATCAAAAGAAGCCCCTGCGATATATGCCCACGTTGAGCTAGCAATTCCGCCGAGCTGACGGGGGGCAGGAAGGCGCCTGGATACATTGACATTCTTTACAACCAGTTTTTCAACATTCTATACCTTTCCTTAGGATCAATGAAAAAATGATTACACACAAACAGAGATATTACATATACTCGTTCTTATTCAGCAATATTATTTATATGTGGCCTTGCCTAAGAAAGTTAATATATTATGTATAGTGTCTAAAAGAACATTCCATCTTGCTGTGCTAAATACCTAAGCTGCTTTTTGTATTGCACTTTATATTGCACAAGCACTTTTTGGACATAAAAAGACACTATTACTGTTGGGAAGAATTTATATATATGAGCATATAGAAACAAAGATACTCTGCTAATAATGTTTCTATAACCACATATAAGTCTAAAACTAACGGCTCAGGTTATTATATCCACTTCTGGTATGACATTTTAACAATCTTTTTTTATATATGTTTACAGTATATATGGGAAAATAAAAATTCATTATAATGTACAGTATTTTCTAATTGAAAAGAAATCACCTGTTTGCAGGGGTATTATCTTTTTTATTTTCTGTGTTCTTTTGATATGTATGCAGTAAGTGTGTAACGTCCCCTTGCTTGGGCCACTCTGAGCTAGCCAGAGTGACGTCAGACTATGTCCTAGGTTTATAAGAACTGACTGATGCAGATAGTGTAATGGGCGACTGTCACTTAAACACAGAAGACATTGGTTGTTGCAAACTTCTAACTGATTCGGAGTTGTAGGTTCGGCTCTGAGCTGATGTAGGAAAGGAACAACAAATAATATTGAGTGCCAGGAACTTTTCTCAACTATGTACAACCTTTATTTAAAATACACAAACAGCATACCATTTATCTTGCAGGGAAACTGTGGAACATTGGCTATGTTGAAGTCCTTAAATCTTAGAAATGTCACCAGCAGAGTCTAGACAATGGGTTAGGCCAGGCAATTCCATAATAATAAAGGCAAGGGGCTTTGCTCTTCTGAATCCAATAGGGTTTAACTCAAGGGCTTGCAATTCCCAATATACTGTGCTCTACGGAGATCAGGATTTACTTCTTACCCTGACGGTAACCTCAGGACACATCTGTTTGTTTTATCCTGGACTAAATCCTACATTTTTCCTAACCATATACAATGAAACATGCTTTTTTAAAGACTCTGTTTAAATCGCTCCCCCTAGATTCCTATTGAACATAATATAAATCTCTAAAGAGGAAGTATTTTACAGCAAGGTAAACATAACCCCTAAAATACCCAGGGCTTTAACTCCTTAACCCCAGCAGAAGCAGGGTCAATATGTTTATATACTCCGTGTTCAAGACCCCTTTAATTTTCCATCATATTTTATATATTTCTCGCTCAATCCCAATGAAGATTTGCACAATTGCAGGTCTTTTCTGTAGGTTAACACTATATAAGAAGCACAAAGTAGACAATTAGCTGACTAAATTGATTATACTGTATTATGTCAACAAGTACCAGATACACTGCGGTAAGTTTATTAAATTAAAAATAGGAGTTTTTCCTTTGTAGCTCGTAAATGTGTTAAACTGTTGTAACCTAATTTGAAACACTAAGATTAAATAAAATTTAAGTTCAAAGTATAGTTCAAAATGTGTGTTCAAAATGCCCTCCTTCTGCTTAAATGCACGCCCAAAGCCGAGAACACCACTGTCTGATTGCATAATCGATAACGCATTGATCTAGCTGAACCCACTTCTGAATGATACTGTATGATGTTTTACTAATTCGTTTTTTTCAGCCCTCCTAGTAAACATCCTTTATCACGAAACATTTTACGTAAGCGTTTTGGACCATAATTCTTGCTCTGTCTCAAGCAGTTTATAACGGGCTTCAGACTTCCTTCACTACAAATTTATACTATCCTGTTTCCTCTGCCCTCTCCCAGGCTAAATCTACTTTTCGTCACTAATCAACATGCACAAGTATAACCAACGCTGACTCTTCTCTGTCTTTGACTCTCTACTCAGACCACCATCTGTCTAACATTGGTGACTATTTAAATATAAAGGTGGATTCCATTCATCAAGACATACCCTCTGTATTCTACATCTCTTTCTAACTCCCCTTCTGCCTTCCTTGACTCCTTTTGCTCACAGTGATGGAAGTGTCACTGCTGATCTCCTCTTCTCCCTCTACAACTTGCCCTCGACCACATTCCCTCCTACCTTTTACTCCTACTCTAATCCTGACATTCACAAATATTTTCAATGCATCCCTTTACTCTGGTACCTTTCCACCTCCTTCAAGCACACAACAGTTATACCGATAACTCAAAAATAAGAAGCTTGAACCTACCTGTCTCTTTAATTATCACCCTGTCTTCTTCCTTATCACACCTCTAGGATTCAAATATCACCTCTATGCTGATGACACACAAATTTACCTTTCAATCCCTAACCTTACACCTGCTGTACAGAACAAAGTCTCTGAATGTCTCCCGACTCTGAATGTCATCCTGAATTGCTCTCTGCCGACTCAAACTTAATATGTCCAAGATGGAGCGCCTAATACTTCCTCCCAAGCTTGTACCTTGTGCCCCCTTCTACATTAATTTTGTCAGTACTATCATATACCCAATATCACAAGCATGCTGCCTAGTGTCCATGTTTGACTCCTCCCTCACACTCTTCTCACATTCACACTTTAGCTAAAACAGGTCATTTCTACCTCCGTAACATTGCAAATATACGCCCTTTCCTCTGTCCCGCCATTGCTACTCTCACTCTAACTCAGTCCCTCATTCTCTCCCGTCCCGACTATTGTAACCTTCTATTGTTCGACCTTCCTGCCTCCCCTACAATCTATCCTAAATGCTGTTGCTAGAATTTCTTTACTTTCTCCTAAATCTGTATGAGCATCTCTCCTGCTGAAATACCTCTCTTGGCTTCCTTTTAAATCCCATATTACTAACAAAATTCTCATCCCCGCTCCTTACATCTAACCCCTAATTTCTCACCATACACCAGCCCGACTCTTGCGTTCTGCTCAAGGATATCTTCTCTCTACCTCTTATGTATTGAAAGCCCTCTCCCACCTAAACCTTTCTCACTCACTGCCCAACAACTCTGGAATGTCCTTCCCCTCAATATCAAGCAGGCACCCTCTTTCTCCACCTTTAAAACCTTAATTAAACACTCTTCTATAACGAAGTATATGGGTAGCTCTGCTGACTGATAATATACTGTGCATCTCATATGACTAACTTGTACCCATTGCAGACGCACTTACCATAACACCCTCCTACTGTCTCTGTAGTTCTCCATATTTTTTACTTAGATTGTAAGCTCTTCGGGATAGGGACTCACTTTACTATTGTTACTTTCATGTCTGAAGCGCTTATTCCCATTATGTGTTATATTATTATGTCCCGTGTATTCCTGCTGTGAAGCGCTGTGTACCTGGATGGCACTATATAAATAAAGATATACATACATATTCTTAGCTAAACACCAGTTTGTTACTATGCACTTGATGAGGTCATCGTGCCATCACCAATTCCAAAGAATATTTATTACATCAGTGTGCACGGCCCTGAGGAAGGTCTCTATGTGGGACCGAAACATCAACTTACGTGTGTCTATGTTTTGAATACAGGTTTCTTTTGGATTAACCCCGTGCAGTTTGCTGTCTCTTTACTGGATTGGTTCGTATGCTATATATATATATATATATATATATATATATATATATATATATATATATATATATATATATATATAGCTTAACTATTGATTATAATGATACTTTAGAAGTTAGTAACTAACATGAAGTGGGAGAAATGCATTCAGTGTTTCTGTACGCAATGGACTTAATGGCTCCATTTGTGTTTCTTTGTTATTATGGCTGCCAGGAGTTAAATGTCTATCCTGGACCCATCATTGATCTCAATTTATCATCATTCAAAGCATGCTCCTTTTCCTCAAGCACAGATTAGAGTAGAGTGCAAATAATCCACCTAGAGAACTCCCTTAAGGAAATTCCAGCGTGCTCACTGTGTACATTGCACAAGGACTTGCACAAGGAGTGTTATTGTGTTGGAATTCCCACTAGTCAGGTCTCCCAATATTTCTGACATTTTCTAGATAAAAAGAAAAGCAGCTCCCCACACATCTTGCTATTTGTTCTAATTGGCGAATACTTCATCAGCGATGTATCGCTGATCAGAATTAGTGACAAATCTACTGGTAACAGGGCAAAGAGAGGGGTGAGAATAAAGGAGAACCAAAGCCGAGTCAGAAATAAGGTTTCATATGATTTTTTCCTCGGATTCTGGCCCATAGATCTGAGCTGTGGTCTGTCTTAAACGGAACCGTGGACGCACGCAACTCTCGGATTCAGGGAATCGGTGGGTTTGGATACTAGGACCTCCGAACTGCCCATCCTAAACAAAGACAATCACACTATGACTGGGATTGATTAAGCACAGACGCGAGGTATTGCACCTTTCATTGACTGGAATGGCAGTTAAACCGGGATCGGGTGCTATACCCACGAACCGGTACTTAGTAAATCAGCATGTAAATGTATAGGCTAATGCATATTATACTGTAAAGCTGCTTCTCCATGTCAGGAAAGTCTCGAGCCATTGAAATGATTGTAACTCACAGGCCTCCCTGGCATGGAGAAGCACCAGCAAAAAGGGCCATCATCATATAATACAGTATAAACAACGTGCAAACATCTATCTCACTACACAAATGGCTTGCACATTTTTGTATTGTCAATAAATAAGTCTTTGGTGTGCTAACTGATTTACCTCCATTTTTCTATTTAATTTGATTAGGTTATTTGAGAAATGCTTCTAATATTGAGTGGCCTAAAATATATATATATATATATATATATATATATATATATATATATATATATATATATATATTTTTTTTTTTTTTATCGACTGTGCACACTGAATACAATATTTTTGTGGTGTACATATATTGTCACACTATGCACACAGTAAAAAAACGTACCATGATACTATACTTATAACACACCGATACCATTACATTATGCACTCACCAAACACAAACAGTTTCATGCTTCTAATGATATAGAACTAACATTTTAGAAATAAATTACCTTGGCATTATGCAAACCGCAAGGGTCTAAGCCTGCACTGACCTCCTGTTCTTTCACTAAAATGTTATTTTTATAGTTAAAAGGGTAAAGGATACCACAGGTCAACTTGTCATTTATCAGATCAATGGAGAGGTTTGTGTTTGTTGAAAGGTGGAAGGGAGAGGATGCAAATCTGGAATGTCACTCTCTCCCCTTGGACATCCCAGGGGGAAATTCATAAAGATCTCAATCAGACTAGATTGCAGAAGTTCGATAATCACTGTAGATTGTTATAGAAATGTACGGTTGCATAGTGATATAGTTACTGTTTCAATTAATTTATGTGTCACTGTCTATATCTCTCCTCCCTATGTATCTATGTATATATTTGTACTTGTATATCAATATATACGGATGTTGAGGTATCTGTTCTGTGTTAGCCGAGTTTAATAATAATAAGTGTAATGGTGTTTGCCTGGGCCAATCTCATATTGCCCCCCCCTATGTGGACTATTACCCCTGTTACATGGCATACTAGTGTGGAGCACCTGCTGGATTACAGGACTTCTGAGTCTCCCGCTTGATGGTATTATGGCGAATGGCATCAGGACTGCCTTATGAGGTAATGCTGAGTTATACCCACTCATGGTACAGCGCCTAAATCTCTTCCAGACCCCCAGCGTAGTAGGGAGGAGTCTCTGAAAGAGAACCTCTATGTGCACCTTCTTCCCAAGTGACTCCACACACAGGACAGAAGCGTTATCTTTCTTTGGCATCCTTTATTGTCACCACACATGGACAGCCGCCCATTATAGCAGCCGGTCTTCTAGCCGCTCATCTCAGGTTGCCAACCCAAAGGAAGTCCCTGACCGTACACTCCCAGGCAAGGGCACTGAAAGCAGGTCTAGCTCTTCCCTTACTCCCTGGTGGAGTAAGAGGAATAGTCTTCCACACCACTCCCTTGAGGGAGGGCCACAACCACTGCCAGAGCCCTGACAGGTTGCTGGACAGACTTACCTCACTCAGGTGGTGAGGCACACTGACTAAATTCAGGAAGTGCTACATATTATATAGGTTCAGTAGGCACCACCCCTGTGTTACTTTTAGTGGACACAGCCTGATGTTACTTCCTTCACTGAATAATACACAGCACAGGAGGTGAGGGCAAACCCCATGATTACTCCTGGCAAACCTGCCCTTAACAGGGATTATTGCACATTAGGAGAAAGGCATGTAACCCCAAAACTACACAGGGCTAAAATCTCCCTCTGGTGGATCCAATGGTCCCCACTTGGTTCTAAATTTGCTGGGTCTTCCTTCAAACGAACAACCTGCAAAAATAACAATATATCAATACAAAATTACATTAATACAAAATACAGATACATCACAAGTGCATTACTGTAATACAGAAAAAACAGAGAAAATACTGTGCGCTACTATCTAACCCAGAATTTAGAATATAAATATAGTGCAGTGACTAAACCACATAAATAAGTGACCAAGAAATAAATCACAATAACCACAGTGAGGGTGTATATATGAAGAAATTATATCACATAACCGTGTATTTGTAGAGGCGTCTGCTGCTATAAACACAGGGGGTGGCTCAGCACCCCCCACACTCTAAGAAATGGAAACAAAAGAAACAGCGCACAACGCCAAATAGTGAAGCAAGTAATGCTATATATTAGTAATTACAGGGTAATAAATCTGCGTACATCAAAACAGTGGAATAGGTGCATTTAGTGTGTTTCACACAAGTTACCACTCAGCAAATGTTGTCAGAAGAGTCTGCAGCTTGCTTCTCTCAGCGGGGGCGCTACGTTGGTTCAGGAGCAGGATTAATGTCCAAAACCCCTCATCCAGCAGTACATCGCTCCCAAGGGGATTTCCCTTTACAGCAACCACGCTCCGTTGCAGGTATTGGTGCTTGGTGGGACCGTTCGCGCTTCCAAGCCGTCTGGTGCAGCTCGTGTAGCTCAGCGAGCAGATCCACTGTACGGGGGTGAGACCTCAGCTCTGCAAGGGTACACTCGGCGTGCCACGTTGTCGCTCCGTCATGGGATACTGCGTGATGACGTCACAGTCTCCGCAGCAACGTGGAAACCGGCAGGGAGGCAGTCAAAGTCTCTCAAAGTCTCTGATATGCCCAAAATTACCACCGGGAGTAATACTAGCAGGGTGAAGCCAATAGAGGCAATGGCAATATTAAGGCACTAGATAAAAATCATCCAACATGTTTCGTAGAATAAACTACTTCTTCAGGGTTAATTTAGCCATTACCCAGAGGTCTTAAGTACCTAACAAAGATGTCTCATTGGTCAAACAATTAAAAATGGACCAATCATCTAGACTAGGTAATGGTTAAAGTGATAGGGAAGATGAAATTATTACTTTCAAAACAACAACTTTATTAACTACATACATAATAAAAAGATTTTATAAACATATAAACTAAACCTAGCATAAATAATTAAAAGCATGCTGGAATAAAAGAAACACAATATTAGTACTAAAATGGATAGTATCATATAAAAGATGCAACTAAAAGTAACAATATAAATACGTATAGACAATAGAACAGAGCAGGGAAAACAGAGATACATAGATCAGTGATATCCCTTGGGTTTAAGTGGACAAGGGGGCTAGAATTTTTTTTTTTTTTTTTAGTAAAACTTCCTCTTAATAAAGTGCCCAGATGTCAACATACTCATTTAACCCCTTAGGGGACATAGTATCTAACTTGTGTATCCAATATGTCTCCTTAGATGATAGTGTTTTAACTCTGTCCCCACCTCTTCTATTTACAGGAATAAACTGAATCCCCTTAAAAGTGAGACTGGACGGATCTTTGTTGTGGTGTAATAAAAAGTGTCTGGAAACACTGTGTTTTTCAAAACCGTTTTTTATATTTCTGACGTGTTCCTGGATACGAACTTTAAGGCTGCGTTTGGTTCTGCCTACATACTGATATCCACACGCACATTCCAATAAGTAAACAATGTGTGTAGATGTACATAAAATAAAGTCATCAATACACAAGTTAGATACTATGTCCCCTAAGGGGTTAAATGAGGATGTTAACATCTGGGCACTTTATTAAGAGGAATAAAAAATAATAAAAAAATAAAATAAAAATAAAATAAATAAAAAAAAATAAATAAAAAAAATAAATATAAAAAACAACAACAAAAAAAAAAATTATTTCTAGCCCCCTTCTCCACTTAAACCCAAGGGATATCACTGATCTATGTATCTCTGTTTTCCCTGCTCTGTTCTATTGTCTATACCTATTTATATTGTTACTTTTAGTTGCATCTTTTATATGATACTATCTATTTTAGTACTAATATTGTGTTTCTTTTATTCCAGCATGCTTTTAATTATTTATGCTAGGTTTAGTTTATATGTTTATAAAATCTTTTTATTATGTATGTAGTTAATAACGTTGTTGTTTTAAAAGTAATGATTTCATCTTCCCTATCACTTTAACCATTACCTAGTCTAGATGATTGGTCCATTTTTAATTGTTTGACCAATGGGACATCTTTGTTAGGTACTTAAGACCTCTGGGTAATGGCTAAATTATACCCTGAAGAAGTAGTTTATTCTACGAAACATGTTAGATGATTTTTATCTAGTGCCTTAATATTGCCATTGCCTCCATTGGCTTCACCCTGCTAGTATTACTCCCGGTGGTAATTTTGGGCATATGAGAGACTTTGAGAGACTTTGACTGCCTCCCTGCCGGTTCCCACGCTGCTGCGGAGACTGTGACGTCATCACGCAGTATCCCGTGACGGAGCGACAACGTGGCACGCCGAGTGTACCCTTGCAGAGCTGAGGTCTCACCCCCGTACAGTGGATCTGCTCGCTGAGCTACACGAGCTGCACCAGACGGCTTGGAAGCGCGAGCGGTCCCACCAAGCACCAATACCTGCAACGGAGCGTGGTTGCTGTAAAGGGAAATCCCCTTGGGAGCGATGTACTGCTGGATGAGGGGTTTTGGACATTAATCCTGCTCCTGAACCAACGTAGCGCCCCCGCTGAGAGAAGCAAGCTGCAGACTCTTCTGACAACATTTGCTGAGTGGTAACTTGTGTGAAACACACTAAATGCACCTATTCCACTGTTTTGATGTACGCAGATTTATTACCCTGTAATTACTAATATATAGCATTACTTGCTTCACTATTTGGCGTTGTGCGCTGTTTCTTTTGTTTCCACTGTAATACAGAACATCCTGCAACCCTCCCATCTCTAGGACTACTTCCTAGATAATCCATTCAGTAATAGTGCCTGGGATCAGGTTTCTTTACTTCTCGCCCGTTGTGATCGATAATGGTGATACAATATGATCTGGGCGGCCCACTCTCTGGTCTGTATTCTAACTTGTGCTTGTAAGTGTTCCGGCCTACACTCCAAATACGCATGAGATAACATATCCTGTCCTCTGTGCGGTACTCAGAACGGCTAGACTTGGACTTAAGATAGTCCTCCACCGCTTCCCTTAACCAGGTATCCCGATTGTCCTCAATTTCCTGCATTATGGGCTCAGGAACATACGGGTACTCAAATCCGTGAGATTGTTTATATCTAGCCACTACGGCTCTCTCAGCCCTACTTACTCTCACCAGCTTTTTGTTCCCTGCTTTACCTGGCAGTACCCAGGACAGTGGTTCTACAGGGGCAATGACGTCGTACAAAATAGAGGACCCTTTAGGTGTGACTATCCCCCTCTGGATCGCATCCCACCTCCTCACGAGCTCCTCCTTGCCTTCCTCAGCCGAGTACTCACCCACATCCCACCAGTGATCAATCACATCTCCTCGCATCAAGATGAATCTAGTGCGGTCCAACCAATCGGAGTAACCCTCATATAACGGAGCACACCACTTAGTGCTATGATCCCACAATTGGTTTCTCACCACCAGGGCAGTCTCACGCCCTTCTGAGTCTCCTCCTGATGAGACCCCAGATGTGATACTAGAATCTGTAGAGGCCCCATAATGCTTAGCTTCCCTCTAACAATGTGGGTGTAAATAGTAGGATTCATCTTGGGTGGTTTCACATATGGTACTACCTACTTTTCCGATCCCTCATCTGAAGGATTACAGTACCCCCAGTCCATGGCCGACACAGGCCGCTCCTCCGAAGTGTCCCGTGACTCCCCTGACCACCCTTGGCTCGAACGTGACCCAAAGGTGAAATGGTAGGGATAGGGGCAGGGGCATTGGCCTTGGCACTGGGCAAGGGGAATGGGGAAGTGTTCTTATGCTTTGGCAGGTAAATCAGCAATTTGGCGATGCCACGACCCGTCGTGGCTTTGGGTGTAGCAGAATCACCAACCCGCTGTCCACCACGGCCTCGCATAGCCTGCCGATATTTATCCACATCCTGATGCAATAGACGGTTGCTGCTCAGCGCCGCTGCCGGATGCTCCCGGTCGGTTCCGCTGCTAAACCCGGAAGTGACGTCATCTTCTTCTCGCGAGGTGGCGCCATCTTGGGTGGGGTTGTCCCACCCCAGAACTTCCTCCTCTATCTCGACGTCTGGCACCGGATGTCCCACGATGCTTCTCGGCTCCGCTTGGGCCTTGGTTGGGGCGTTCACTACGGCCGCCTCTATTGGAGCCTGTGTGGAGTAAGGAGGGTCCTCACTACTCCGCCGGCTAGCAATGGTCTCCTCTTCTTCCGGTCCCGTCTCCGGATGTCCCTCTGCTGCACTAGGAGTCGCCACGGCCGTGGGACGCCCTCTTTCGACATTGAGGCTCCGGTTTCCCGCTACGATCACAGGCCTCTACGCCCTCTTTCTCAGGCGCTACCATCAGGAGCGATCCCCATTCTCCGGGATAATTCTTCTCCGTCTTGATTTGTGGCGGTTCTACTGCCGTCAGCATGGCTGTAGTTCCTCTCACCTCTGCGTGCCCAGGAACGAATGGCTCCACGGCCCACAAGCAGTGGATGCTGCATTGAGGGCATCTCGCCGTCGTACTTGCTTCTCCACCCGGTAGTCAACACTGCATGCATAGACACCAGAGCACCTCTCGTTCACCCATCATCACTACCAGGAAGCCTCCTGGAAGTTGGTAGGGGTGGATATCCAAATCCGCCATGGCACAGTCAGTAGTTGCACTGGGTAAGCGAGACACACGACACAACAGTCTCTCTTGCTCGCCTGCTCTTTTCAACTGAAGGATAGGAGGCTCACTTCCGGCTCCTCCTTCACTAAGATTAGCTTTCCATTGGTGGGTGCAGTGACCCCTCCCTCTGGTGGAGATTAGAGGAGGGTCCCAAAGTTGCACATCATAACTCAGAATCGGCTCTGAGCCTATCACAGTATAGGGGGCAGGGCCACGGCTTTCGCGCAACTTCCCGGCCAAGTCCTTGCAAAATCTCTCTCTTCACACTGCCCACGCGGTTTCGCAGGTTGGCGGGAACCGCCATTTTGGATTACTTTGCAGTCCACACTCACCGCAGCTTTGACTTGCGTGGTAATCACCGACTGGCAATCAGGTACATCATCCGACATTTCACACGTAATTGCAATATCCTCACTGATCTCCTGTTCTGATACACTCAGGGAATTCAGGCAGGACAGAAAGGGTGCGGTCATAGCATTCGCGCCACTCCACAGCCTACTCAGTATAGGCGTCTCCGCACACGATTCCTCCACTGTCCACACAGCACGTGCACCTCTCATCTCTGGCGTGAACCACCATTTTGGGCTCTCCGCACTGCGCGGGACCACATCACATATAGTCGCCATCTTTACTTCTTTGCTGAAATTGCACATGGTGCTCCTCTGCTGGGCGGCCGCCATGCTGGTGCAATAAAGTAAGTGTCACGCTGTGCAGCCCATAGACCAGGCCAGTCCCCTGTACTGAGGTGGGATGTTGAATATACACACCGACAGCAGAGGGAGCGGGTCCGGGATGTGGTTGTAGCGTGGCCAGGCCTGGGTTAAGATTTAGAATAGTCGTTGTACTTGCCGAGTTCAGGAGTATAGAGAGTTCCGTAGTTTAAATCCGTTTCCGTGTCCAAGGTCTGAGAGGTAAGAATCGTGATGGGTAAGCTGAAGTCGGGAGCCAGAGGGGTAAGTCAGACAAGCCGGTTCAAATCTGTAGGAGAAAAGACAAACAGGAGCACGACACAGTTTCCAGGCTACACAGGAAGCAAGGAGCTATGCAGAGCAAGGAAGTGAAGTCACAGCCGGATATTTAAAGCGACAGTGACCAATCCGGACGAGGAGCTTGGCGGAGGCGTGTCGAGGAGCTGCTTGTGAGTGGCTGAGAGACCAGGAAATAGTAGAGCCCAGCTGAGGGTCTGTAACACCAGTGCCAGAATCCAAGATGGCGACGGCAGAGTTCAAGGTATGCACTGGGCGGCGGCATGGGTAGCGACGGGGGGCAGGGGCAGCAGCCGCTGCAGTACTGGTAGTGGGTAAGGAGGGGTCACGCCGCAAGGGATGTGGCCCCCGATTCCTTACAGTACCCCCCCCTTCAGGATCGACCTCAGGACGATCCATCCAAGGCTTCTGCGGAAATTTCTTGTGGAAGCGGTCCAAGAGAACTGGAGCATGGATGTCCTCCTTGGGTACCCAAGAGCGTTCCTCTGGACCATAACCCTTCCAGTGAACAAGGAATTGTATCTTTCCTCTGGATACACGAGAATCCATGATTGTCTGGATTTCGAATTCAGATTGTCCTTGGACCGTGACTGGTTTGGGTCTTTGGGTCTTAGCAGGGAACCGTTTGCTCTGGACGAATGGCTTGAGCAGGGAAACATGGAATACGTTTGGAATCCTCATGGAAGACGGAAGTTGCAGACGAAATGCCACAGGATTGATTTGTTCCTGGATCAGAAAAGGCCCTAAGAATCGAGGTGCTAATTTCGGGGTCGGAGACTTCAACTTGATATTTTTAGACGAAAGCCAAACTCGGTCCCCTGGCTTGTAATTAGGGGCCTGTTGACAATGGTGGTCTGCCTGAGACTTGAATTTCTGAGCGGCGCTAAGAAGCGCGGACTGAATCTTGATCCATGACTTCTGAACCTAATGGAAAACAAAATTATTAGTAATAGTCAGCATGGATTTATGAAGGATAGATCTTGCCAAACTAACCTTATTTGTTTCTTTGAGGCGGTAAGTAGGAATTTAGACCAGGGTAATGCAGTTGATGTGGTCTACTTAGATTTTGCAAAGGCTTTTGATACGGTTTCACACAAGAGGTTGGTGTACAAAATAAAGAAACTTGGACTCAGTAATAATATATGCACCTGGATTGAAAACTGGTTAAAGGACAGACAACAGAGGGTTGTCATAAATGGAACTTTTTCAGGTTGGGCTAAAGTCGTGAGTGGAGTACCTCAAGGATCGGTACTGGGACCCCTGCTTTTTAACTTATTTATTATTGACCTTGAGGTTGGGATCGAGAGCAAAATCTCCATCTTTGCTGATGATACTAAATTGTGTGAGGTAATAGAATCAGAGCAGGATGTAATTTCTCTTCAGAAGGACTTGGAGAGACTGGAAACGTGGGCAGGTAAATGGCAAATGAGGTTTAATACAGATAAATGTAAGGTTATGCATTTGGGATGCAAGAATAAAAAGGCGACTTACAAATTAAATGGAGATATATTGGGGGAATCCTTGATGGAGAAGGATTTAGGAGTGCTTGTAGACAGCAGGCTTAGCAATAGTGCCCAATGTCATGCAGTAGCTGCAAAGGCAAACAAGATCTTATCTTGCATCAAACGGGCAATGGATGGAAGGGAAGTAAACATAATTATGCCCCTTTACAAAGCATTAGTAAGACCACACGTTGAATATGGAGTACAATTTTGGGCACCAACCCTAACAAAAGACATTATGGAACTAGGGAGAGTGCAGAGAAGAGCCACAAAATTAATAAAGGGGATGGACATTCTAACTTATGAGGAGAGGCTAGCTAAATTAGATTTATTTACATTAGAAAAGAGGTGTCTAAGAGGGGATATGATAACTATATACAAATATATTCAGGGACAATACAAGGAGCTTTCAAAAGATCTATTCATCCCACGGGCAGTACAAAGGACTCGGGGCAAATCCCTTAAGGTTGGAGGAAAGGAAATTTCACCAGCAACAAAGGAAAGGGTTCTTTACAGTAAGGGCAGTTAAAATGTGGAATTCATTACCCATGGAGACTGTGATGGCAGATACAATAGATTTGTTCAAAAAAAGGTTGGACATCTTTTTAGATGGGGTAGGTATACAGGGATATACCAAATAAGTAAACATGGGAAGGATGTTGATCCAGGGATTAATCCGATTGCCAATTCTTGGAGTCAGGAAGGAATTAATTTTTCCCCTTAATGGGGTTTTTTGTTTGCCTTCCTCTGGATCAATAAGTAAGTATAGATATAGGATAAAGTATCTGTTGTCTAAATTTAGCATAGGTTGAACTTGATGGACGTACATCTTTTTTCTACCTAATCTACTATGTAACTATGTAACTATAGATTTATTTATATTCTCATTCACTAATTACAATTTTTATTTTTATACTAAGGTGAGATTTGCTTCGCTTGTGTGGCCACCATTGATCCTGACACTTTTGTGTTTCTCCTTTCCTCTGATATACATGTTTATGATGGATTGGTTATATGTTTATGTTACTAATGCTTACATTGTAGTTTGATGTATTTGCTTATACTTATAATAGCATCTACATTTGTCAAAACCTACTTAATTACCCTTACATCCATTGACCATTCACATGTATTTTTCTCTTTTTTCATGGTACTCCATTTTTTCCCGTCCTTACCCTATTTCCTTCCCCCCCCCTTCGTGCCCTTCCCCATTCCTTTCCCCTTTCCCCCTCCATTTATTATTTAGGTATTATGGGTCCTTATCTGCTGTTCCCTCTGAGTCTCTCCTCTGGTATTTTCCAGTATCCACATCATCTGTTAATATATGAATCTACAAATATGTTTTTATTCATCTGTCTAGCCTATGCTTATATTTGCCATTTTTTACCTTCATTAGCATTTACCTAATTGTTGATTTTATACCATGATTAGACATATCTTTATTTTATTGTATTCTTGTATATTATGCTACCAAGGTGTTCTCTTGATATACAAAGTATATTCCAGCAACTATAGGGGTTAATTTAATTCCCATCTATATATCTGAAATCCACTTTGTAATTAGTTCTTCTGTTGTCTGATTGGTCAAACTAACTATAAGAACATGCTTCACATTTATGTTGTTTGCCCTGACGAAGTATTTTGAGACGAAATGCGTAGGGAGTGTTCTGTGGACGTGACATTGTCCAGTTTTATTACTTATTTGCCATCTCACTTACGGGACTTTCTACGTTTGGTAAATCAATACCAATCGCAGCCATTATTATTTTATCCTTGCGGGGGCTGCTACAGTCTATCCGGTGAGCCCAGTGACGTCATCGAGTTCTCGCGGGATTGTGATCGGAGACCCATTGCAGTGATGAGGGGCTTGGAGTGGGAAGACGCTCCATACCTCTTCCGGTACACGGAGTGCACCGTGGAAGCTGTTGATTTCCCTCCATATCGGACGATCATACCGGAGCCGCTTGTTTCCTGCATTCTAGCTGGAGATTGAGTATTACTCATAAATGCTTGAATTCCCGTTATGTTTGTGAGTGTTCATTTTTATACATTCAACTCCACATAAATTTTTGTTAACTTTACTACGCTATGAGTGCGCCTGTTTTTTGTTTGTTTTTTTCTATAGATATCTTCAAGGGAGTGGTGTTCCCCTGTATTCAGGCTGCAAAGACTCAACTGGATTGCGTGTGGAGCTGTATCTGGATTTGTATTGTATTTTATATCTGGACAATATTCTTTAATTTGTTTATCATTTTATTTATATTTTCATATATTTTTTATTATATATTTTTTATTTTATCTGTATTAGTCCTGAACAACATAGATTTTCATCATTATTTGCCTTTTTATACGTTAAGTAAGTCTGGGTGGCGCCATATCTCTTTTCTTTTCTGTTTTCTTGTATATAAATATATATAAATATACGATACAGTTCGCACGGGAATCAGCAGACAGCACTCCGGTTTGTGAAAAATAAACATATTTTGTAGAAAAAATTACACAAATCACCAACGTTTCGGACCCACAAACGGGCCCTTCCTCAGGGTGAAAATATATATATAGTTATATACACATACACACAAGCGAGAAAGTTTGTAAACCCTTTAGCATTTTCACATATTTCACATATTTCAAACCTAAAATGTTATTAGATCTTAATCTAAGTTCAAATAATAGATAAATAAAGATATAATGATCAAACAAATGACACAAAAATATGATAATTTTTCAACATGTATTTATCCACAAATTATTAAATATTCAATATCCATGTGTGAACAAGTATGTGACCCTTTAGATTCAGTACCTGGTGGTACCCCCTCATGCAGCAATGACTTCAGCTAAGTGTTTCCTGTAACTGCTGGTCAGTTTCTCACATGAGTTGAGGAATTTTGGCCCATTCCTACTTACAGAACTGCTTCAACTCATGACCCACTTTCGGTTCTGCTTCAGCTCAAGAACAGATGGCCTGACATTCTCCTCTAGAATCTTCTGATACAATGCAGAATTCATGGTTATGTCAATGATGGCAAGCCGTTCAGTCCCTGAGGCAGCAAAGCAGCACCAAACCATCCCACTCCCACCACCATGTTTGACGGTTGGGTTGAGGATCTTCTGTTCAAACGCAGTGTTTGGTTTTTGCCAAACATAACATCTCTCATTTAGGCCAAAAACTAGCTTTGACTTGTGTGTTCAGAGAACATTGTTCCATAAGTCTTGTGTATCATCTCTGTGCTCTTTAGCTACATTCTGATGGGCAGCAATGTTCTTTTTAGAGAGCAGTGGTTTCCTCCTGGTTATTCTTCCATGAACACCATTCTTGTTCTTGTTCTTTTTCTGATAGTTGTGTCATGAACACTCATATTAGCCAAGGCGAGTGTTCTGCAGATCCTTGGATGTTACTCTGGTGTTCTTTGTGACTTCCTGAATAATTTGCTGGTTTGTTCTTGGAGAGATTTTGGTAGAGTGACTGTGGTCTTGAACTTTCTCCATTTGTAGACTGTCAGTGGATAGGTGGAGCCCAAATCCATAGAAATGGTTTTGTAACCCTTTCTAGACTGATGAGCATCAATAACTGCTTTTTTGAGGTCCTCAGAGATTTCTTTTGATCATGGCATGATGTGTTTCAACACACCTGTATGGTGAACACCAAGCTCACAAGATTCTGATCTTTATATAGGGTGGGTCCTCCCAAAATCACCACTGAAGATCTACCTAATTATTTTAACACCTGATTCTAATGATCCCCTTTCATTTAGTTGATAAAACCAGGGTTTCCCTTACTTTTGCACATACCATGACTAATAATTACCCATTGTTTGTCTAATTCATAAATCATTTTGTTTCAAAAGACATGGAATTGGTTAATATAAACCCTATTGGGTAGTTAAGGTTTTGATTCAAGAAGGTTACCATGGAAAAACGATGGAATTTCCGTAATTATCATTGGGGTTCACAAACTTTTTCTCGTCACTGTGTTTGTGCCTGTCCAACCAGGAAACGGTGTTCGCGATGCCGGGCTCCATTCAATACCCTGCAGATGATCCTTGATTTGTCCATATTGCGCGTTTACCAGATACGTTTGTGAGAAGTTGGATTTTATTTGTCAATAAATTGTTTATTTTTACGGAATCACGCTATGGAGCTTGCACTCTCCGTTCTTGTCATACACTGGCGACACACTTTATTCGAGCTCGGCTAGTCCCACGAATTCGGGTATACCCGGGTGTATTGAGGTTTGTGACTGTTTTCTGCCCGAGTGCATTGAGGTATTTTCCAGGCAGGGATTGAAGCATTTTATTCCCGCTGACTGCAATACTGCACAGTATATATATATATATACTGCATTACAATTCATGAATTTATGCCATCTGGTAGACACGCGAAGCTTTGCAGCCTATTAAATCCTAATCATTATCATTTAACAGATCAGCCGCCCGTCAGCCAGGCATGAACCCAGGCTGGGAAGGCAAACGCAAAGGGGCTTGTCAGAGGTGAGGAGCGGCACATTCCAGGTATCTGCCAGGTACATACTGGGTATTTGCTCGAATAAAGTGTGTCGGTGCAGTATATATATACTGTATATATTGAGACTCTTATTTACAATACTGAGAAGCTGCTTCCTTGTGTTGTAGGTCCTATTATTATTAGTTTATTTAGAGCTGAACTCTTCTCTAGCACCGGGAAATGCCTTCTCCATATCAGTGAAACCTTTCAGCTCTTTTAATGTACAATTGACAAAATATCTTGATGCATTACTGCTAAGATTTGCAGGATTGAATGGCTATTTTGTGCACCAGTTTGTCTTGAAATGTGCCTTATTATATTGGCCCTTATTCTTTAAACAGCAAAAGCAGGAAAGCCCGATTGGCACAAAATAAGGGCCCTTGATTTTCGAAGTTTGCATCCCTTTCAACTTTGTCACCGACCATTAAAGTGAATGATCATAGTAGTCATTACATTTTTCTGTTGACTAAATCGGCCTCATGATTTTAAGCACTCATTAAAGGACAATATAAAATCATTTACATGGTGACTGTTTCACAGCAAGTGAGAGCCAATTATCTTTTTTACCTTCCCTTGTCAGAGTTCAGATACAATGTAAGCGGCACCATATATCTGACTACACTTACGAAGAGGTTCTAAATATTAGTCGAACCCTGAATTGTTGATCAAGTTTTGCCTTTAAATAGCAGCAATATGTTCTCAGGCTGCTGGTTCATGGCATAATGTCCCCCGGGCTTGTCAAGTCAGCAGGGTGTTAATACATAGCATGTGGACTCATCAACTCATCATTTTGTACTCGTTTTCAACAGATTAGCCGCCCGCTGCTCCCAGGAGCCCCATCTGGTAGGACCAGATCATGAGATGTGGGAAGGAGACGAAATAGCGTATACAGATCCTAGAGGCAAAACTGGAAGGAGGGCTGGTGCTGTGCCTTGCCCAAATTAATAGGACTTTTCATAATTTCCATATAAGAGAACTCAGTTTGTTAGCTTGCAATAAAGCAGTACTAATGAGGGCTCTCCAAAGAGAGCAGCAGTGACTATGATGAAGGAAGAAACAATAACCCATCCAGCATGTCCCTCCAACCACATGGAGATATGAGCTGATTTAGAGTAAAGACATTGAGTAAGTAATGTTTCAGTGGAAAGAGAATTACATCGCTTTGTGTACAGGATTAGAATTCTGTAATTATAGTTTATGCCTATCTCATAAAATTACTACTACTTTTCAAAATGCTTGGCAGATCATATCAGAATGAGGTATTGATATTAAAATTAGCAGGTTTCATGTTATTGTATTCTTCTGCTACTTCACATGAGCTGGCTTTGAAATAGCACCTACAGAATGCATTGTTTTTTGAGGAATAGTGTGTCTGATTACCAGAAAGTTGAAATCAGCAATATTATAAAATAATACGCTTGAGTGTTCAATGTTAAAAGCTATGAAAAGTTTTTTTTATGTGTTTGAAAATGACAGATTGTGCTGTTTATTATATAATGACGGTCTAAATAAGGGGTGGGTTACTCCAATCCTCGAGGTCCCCCAACAGGTCAGAGTTAGGCCCGGGCCATGGTGCCTTTACCCACGCTGAAGCGTGCGGAGGCTGTGGGAAAGCGGATGCTTTCCCTGGCCATGGTCGACGGGCCGTGGGGGGCGTTACGGAGCTGGTTCGCCCTCATTGGGCGAACCGCTCACGTGACCCGCGTGTCACGCCAAGAAGTCAGTTTCAACTGATTTCTTGTGCAACCAGCGCACCCTCCTGCCTGCGCCCGCACGGTCTATGGGCACGATCACTGCCTTAAGGCAATCTGATCGCGCCCCGTGCGGATGCCTCCGCGCGGTCTCCGCCTTATAATAACAATTTATGGTTACATTAAATGAACAAAGGTTAAACAGCATGAATGAGCCACTGTGCTGAAGCAGGAATGTCCCAAATACCTGGCCTGATGGTGGCTCTTGAGGACTGAAGTAACAATGCATTGTCATTATAACTCTGTGCCTAATGTAGGACATACTTAATAGTTTTACTAGTTTTACAGAATCTTACAATCTATGTTTTTGGAGACACAGGGATATAAAATGACTTGCCCAAGGTGACAAGGAGCCGACACAAGGAATTGAACCAGGTTCCCCTGCTTCAAACTCAGTGCCAGTCAGTGTATTTACTCACTGCGCTGCTTCTTCTCCCTTGAAAACTAAAGCTAGCTATCAATGTATGACTTCCTAGAAAAACATTTGATAAATAAATTAAATACATTAGTTAATTAAGAGACATGGGGGCAAAAAGACGAAGGATATACAAGTCCCAATTGACTTTGTTTTGTGGGTCTTAGATTCACCTAAGATACAAACTATTTATCACTCTGTTAGGACTCACAACGAATCCTACAATGACTAGATATCATATTTAATCAGCCATACCTTGATTCAATATATTGATGTCAATCACACAAACTTCAAGGCCTTTTCAGTGGACAATAGCAGTTTCAGAAGACCTATATGAGCCAGCTTTCTGTCAGATAATATTGCGCTATGAAAAATTACGTCTTGAAGGATTCATCTGTTCATTAACTTTACAAGTGATCCATAAAGTGTGACTGAAAGCAAACAAGATTTCTACTATATATCTCAGTGTCTTAATGCCTTGGATACACTTGATTGCACCCATATAGCAGTAGCACATCCTTTGAGGCATAAAACTTTTCAGATCTACACCTATGGTATTTTTACAACTCACTAGAGAACACAAGACTTGGCTTATTATCCTGTTTAACGCTTTGCCCTGCATGCTCCTTGGTCATAAAATGGTAAATCACAGCACTTTTGGTTCAATATCACCGGTGTAGCATAATGTGTATGAACACATGCATCAGTGAACTGTACTACTGCCCATTATGCTATCATACCTACTGTATGACATTGTATCACAACACATCTCAAATATGTACATAATGCGCTGGTAATGATTTAACAGTGTATCATATAACAACATATGATGGCATAATCACAAAAGGATGCCTGGATTAGTAAGGCATTTGTTAAAAAAAATGTATTCAGCTCAAAGATGACACATAGAAAGGTGGGTTGATCACAAAAGAAGAATCGCGTGGTTTATTGGTATCACAACATACTGTACCAGGTATTATGTTGTACGGTTTAGTTTTCATGATAGGGAAAGAAGGGTAGAAACTAATGTAGCAAGCAAAAAGGCGAAGGTGGTGAAGTTATGGGGAAAATAGGCACAGCTACAAAATCCCAGTAGGAATGGGGCCACATTTAGATCTTAGACATAATCACACAAACAGCGCCAATGTAGGAGCTACAAAGTGGTTAGCAGCTTAATTGCATAAGCACATGCCCTTAAAAAGGGGAATTTGCGGGGCCAACTGAGCCCAGCAGAAGGAAGCTCTACAGTAAGATCACTGGAGGGACAGCTGTTCTAATGTGCATTTATGTCTCTAGACAAAAGAAAAGGAAAAAAAAGAACAGAGAGATGTAGATGAGGTGGGGTGAGGGAGGAGTGTTTGGAGTATTGGATTATATATATATATATATATATATATATATATATATATATTTATTGTGACAACCGGCTTACTCCGGGGCTCCGCCGTCTGTCCGGGACTGTTAGAACATGGTCTTTTAGGGTAGGTTAAATGACGAGGCGTCACATACTGTTCCCTTAAACAGGCTATGCCTGGTTTATTCAGTCCCAGGCACTGAGACTGCCACAGTGCATACAACAGAAACACAGCAAAACAAAAAGCTGCTCACCTGAGCAATAACTTAACTTAGGTTTTCCCTGACTCAGGGTTGAAGTGGCTTTTCCACTTCCAACAACAAAATAAGGTACTTTGCAGTTTTAGACAAAAAGATACAGAATGATTTAACCTGTTTGGGGAGAGGCTTTTCCCCTCTGCTTCCAGCAGCCTTCCTGTCTCCAGGCTCTTGGGGAGAGAGCGAGAGGAACCAGGAAATCAGTCTTAAATACCTGATTTCTAATTATCATGACAGGTGACAGAAATCAGGCAGCAGACAAACTCTGGTCTGGATCCCTCATCCCTCAGGTCCAGCACTTGCCAAACTGTGGGATGGAGTGCATGTATTATGAGGCTGCACTCCCAGGCCAAACAGGATAGAAACTGTTCAGTATCCTGGGAGCCCTATATATGGAATTTATTACCATCCCCTGGTTTCTGTCACAATATATATATACTGTATATATATATATATATATATATATATATATATATATATATATATATATATATATATATTAATAAGCATGGAATAAGCACCTCACTCAAGTACTGGCATAATCAGCGGCGGATTTCAAGATCTGCCACCCCTAGGCACTTATATGGGGCGACGGCCTCCTTGCTGCCACTCTCTTCCTTCCGAATCGCAGCGTCACCAACGTGACATCACAAGGCGTTGCATGGCCATGGTAACGCGACGTAATTTGACATCACAACGAGACACCATGTCAGGTCACTTTGGTGACGTCCGCGGTGTCATTTGACGCTGTGATTCAGAATGAGAAGGAGGGCGGCAGCAAGGCGTCGGCCGCTACACGTCAGTGCCTTCCCATCAGTTCCAATAGGCCCAAGAGCGCTGCAAATGTTTTCACCAGCGCCCAAATTTTGCCGTCCTAGGCCCGGGCCTCATGGGTCTCATGAGCAATCTGCCACTCAGCCCATGCACATATCATGTATAATAATCAACATTGATACATTACCCACTCCAAAGGAATGGAAAATGTATACAGCACAGCCATATACGTTTGCCGTAATGAAGGACTGAGGACTGAAACATTGGTCATCTGTATCTTTTAATACACAGAATTTTATTATATCACTACATGGCTGTGCTGTATTCTTCTTCATACCTTTGGTCTGGGCAATGTATTAATCTTATATATATATATATATATATATATATATATATATATATATATATATATATATATATATATATCTTTATAATATATAACATCGAATGGTTAGTGAGGTTAGTGCTATCTGCGGTGAATCTGATTGGTCCTCAGCCTCTGGCCAATCAGATTGCTGTGTGTGACGTCACCCAACTGCCACTCTCTTCCCCCTCGGCTCGCGTGACACACACACACACACACACACACACACACACACACACACACACACACACACACACACACACACACACACACACACACACACCAAATCACCTCTCCCCCTCCCCAAATCACCTCTCCCCCTCCCCAGCGGCGCTCAAACTTACCTCTCCCCCTCCCCAGCGGCATCACCTCTCCCCCATCCCGCTCCAAATCACCTCTCCCCGCTCCAAATCACCTCTCCCCCTCCCCAGCGGCGCTCAAACTCACCTCTCCCCCTCCCCAGCGGCATCACCTCTCCCCCCTCCCCGCTCCAAATCACCTCTCCCCGCTCCAAATCACCTCTCCCCGCTCCAAATCACCTCTCCCCGCTCCAAATCACCTCTCCCCCTCCCCGCTCCAAATCACCTCTCCCCGCTCCAAATCACCTCTCCCCCTCCCCGCTCCAAATCACCTCTCCCCCTCCCCAGCGGCATCACCTCTCCCCCTCCCCGCTCCAAATCACCTCTCCCCCTCCCCAACGGCATCACCTCTCCCCCCTCCCCAGCGGCGCTCAAACTCACCTCTCCCCCTCCCCAGCGGCATCACCTCTCCCCCCTCCCCGCTCCAAATCAACCCTCCCCGCACCAAATCACCTCTCCCCGCTCCAAATCACCTCTCCCCACTCCAAATCACCTCTCCCCCCTCCAAATCACCTCTCCCCCCTCCAAATCACCTCTCCCCCCTCCAAATCACCTCTCCCCCCCCCCCCGGCGGGGGAACAGGCAGCTGCCATGCGGCGCGTAAGATGGCGGACCCCCTTCCTCCCTCGCGGCGCCGAGTCAGAAGATGGCGGCGGCCGGAAGTACAGGTAGGTGTCGCTCCCCCACCTCCGGCGCCAAACGGAAGTGAGAAAGGGCGCATCAACTGATGTGTGTGTGTGTGTGTGTGTGTGTGTCTCACTGTCCACTGCCCCCCCTCCTGTCCACTGCCCCCCCCTCCTGTCCACTGCCCCCCCCCTCCTGTCCACTGCCCCCCCCTCCTGTCCACTGCCCCCCCCCCTCCTGTCCACTGCCCCCCCCTCCTGTCCACTGCCCCCCCTCCTGTCCACTGCCCCCCCCTCCTGTCCACTGCCCCCCCCTCCTGTCCACTGCCCCCCCTCCTGTCCACTGCCCCCCCTCCTGTCCACTGCCCCCCCCCCCTCATGTCCACTGCCCCCCCTCCTGTACACTGCCCCCCCTCCTCCTGTCCACTGCCCCCCCTCCTCCTGTCCACTGCCCCCCCTCCTCCTGTCCACTGCCCCCCCCTCCTCCTGTCCATTGCCCCCCCCTCCTCCTGTCCAATGCCCCCCCCTCCTGTCCACTGCCCCCCCCCTCCTGTCCACTGTCCACTGCCCCCCCCCTCCTGTCCACTGCCCCCCCCCCTCCTGTCCACTGCCCCCCCCCCTCCTGTCCACTGCCCCCCCTCCTGTCCACTGCCCCCCCTCCTGTCCACTGCCCCCCCCTCCTGTCCACTGCCCCCCCTCCTGTCCACTGACCCCCCCCTCCTGTCCACTGACCCCCCCCCTCCTGTCCACTGCCCCCCCCCTCCTGTCCACTGCCCCCCCCCTCCTGTCCACTGCCCCCCCCTGTCCACTGCCCCCCCCTCCTGTCCACTGTCCCCCCTCCTGTCCACTGCCCCCCCCTCCTGTCCACTGCCCCCCCCCTCCTGTCCACTGCCCCCCCTCCTGTCCACTGCCCCCCCCCCTCCTGTCCACTGCCCCCCCCCCCTCCTGTCCACTGCCCCCCCCTCCTGTCCACTGCTCCCCCCTCCTGTCCACTGCCCCCCCCTCCTGTCCACTGCCCCCCCCCTCCTGTCCACTGCCCCCCCCTCCTGTCCACTGCCCCCCCCTCCTGTCCACTGCCCCCCCCTCCTGTCCACTGCCCCCCCTCCTGTCCACTGCCCCCCCCCTCAGTCCACTGCCCCCCCCTCCTGTCCACTGCCCCCCCTCCTCCTGTCCACTGCCCCCCCCTCCTGTCCACTGCCCCCCCCTCCTGTCCACTGCCCCCCCCTCCTGTCCACTGCCCCCCCCCTCCTGTCCACTGCCCCCCCTCCTGTCCACTGCCCCCCCCCTCCTGTCCACTGCCCCCCCCTCCTGTCCACTGCCCCCCCCTCCTGTCAACCGCCCCCCTCCTGTCAACCGCCCCCCCCTCTCCTGTCCACTGCCCCCCCTCCTGTCCACTGCCCCCCCTTCCTGTCCACTGCCCCCTCCTATCCACTGCCCCCTCCTGTCCACCGCCCCCCCTCCTGTCCACCTCCCCCCTCTCCTGTCCACCTGCCCCCCCTCCTGTCCACCTGCCCCCCCTCCTGTCCACCTGCCCCCCCCCCCCTGTCCACCGCCCCCCCCCCTCCTGTCCACCGCCCCCCCCCTCCTGTCCACCGCCCCCCCTCCTGTCCACCGCCCCCCTCCTGTCCACCGCCCCCCTCCTGTCCACCGCCCCCCCTCCTGTCCACCGCCCCCCTCCTGTCCACCGCCCCCCCTTCCTGTCCACCGCCCCCCCTTCCTGTCCACCACCCCCCCCTCCTGTCCACCTCCTCCCCCCCTCCTGTCCACCTCCCCCCCCTCCTGTCCACTGCCCCCCCTCCTGTCCACTGCCCCCCCTCCTGTCCACTGCCCCATTCCTGTCCACTGCCCCCCCCTCCTGTCCACCTCCCCCTCTCCTGTCCACCTCCCCCCTCTCCTGTCCACTGCCCCCCCTTCTGTCCACTGTCCGTCCCTCCTGTCCACTGTCCGTCCCTCCTGTCCACTGTCCGTCCCTCCTGTCCACTGTCCGTCCCTCCTGTCCACTGTCCGTCCCTCCTGTCCACTGTCCGTCCCCCCCCTCCTGCCCCCCCCCCTCCTGTCCCCCCCTCCTGTCCCCCCCTCCTGTCCACTGTCCGTCCCTCCTGTCCACTGTCCCCCCATCCTGTCCACTGTCCGTCCCCCCCCCTCCTGTCCACTGTCCGTCCCCACCCCCTCCTGTCCACTGTTCACCCCCCCCCTCCTGTCCACTGTTCGTCCCTCCCCTCTGGGGAACACGGAGAAAGAGGGAGAGAGAAGGGAGCGGGAAATTTTACTCACGGCCAACGCCAGGTCTCTCTCCCCCTCGCCGCTACAACTCACCTCTCTCCCTCCCCGCCGCCGCTCCAACTGGAACAGATGGCGGTGCCCGGAAGGACCCCCTTCCTCCCTCGCGGCGCCCACTGAGAAGATGGCGGTGCCCGGAAATACAGGTAGGTGTCGCGTGTGTCGCTCCCCCACTTCCCCACCCCCCCACTTCTCCCCCCCCCACCTACCCCCCCCACCTCCCAGAGCATGCTCTCTACGGCTCAACATCCCCGAGGAGCAGGAGGAGGGCGGCAGGGACTTAATGCTGCTAGGTGAGGAAATGCAGGGGGAGGAATCCATGCCTTTGAGGCCCCCCCCCCCCCCTGCCTTTGACGCCCCCCCCTCCCTTTGACGCCCCCCCCTCCCTTTGACGCCCCCCCCCTCCCTTTGACGCCCCCCCCCTGCCTTTGACGCTCCCCCCCCTGCCTTTGACGCCCCCCCCTGCCTCCTGCCAACGCCGGGTATACACACACCTCTCCTCCCCCCCATCACACTCACCTTCCTCTCCGGCGCTGACTCACCTCCCCTCCCCGGCGCTCACTCCCCCTGCCTTTCATGCCCCCCCTCCCTCCCTCCGGCCAACGCCGTGTATACACACACACACACACCTCCTACACCCCCATCACACTCACCTCCCTCCCCGCTGCTCATTCACCTCCCTGGCGCTGACCCACCTCCCCTCCCCGCCGCTGACTCACCTCCCCTCCCCTGACTCCCCTCCCTGGTGCTCCCCTCCCCGGCGCTCCACTCACATCACCTCCCACACACTGACTGACACACACAACTTACTGACACACACACACACGCTGACTGACGCACACTAACTGACGCGCGCACACACACTGACTGACACACACACACACTGACTGACACACACACACTGACTGACACACACACTGGCTCACACACACACACTGGCTCACACACACACTAACTGACGCGCGCACACACACACACACTGACTGACACACACACTGACTGACACACACACCGACTGACACACACACCGACTGACACACACACCGACTGACACACACACCGACTGACACACACACCGACTGACACACACACCGACTGACACACACACCGACTGACACACACACCGACTGACACACACACCGACTGACACACACACACCGACTGACACACACACACCGACTGACGCGCGCACACCCCCCCCCACACACACTGACTGCCGCACGCGCACACACACCCTCACACACACACACTGACTGCCGCACGCGCACACACACACTGACTGACGCGCACACAAACCCTGACTGAGGCACAAACACACGCACACACTGACTGTGTGTGCGTCAGTCAGTCTGTGTTTGTTTGTGTTTCTGCCTCAGTCTCACTGACGCGCGCGCAAACATACAGTGACTGACGCACACACGCTACATGATGCTGTAAAGGAGGGAGGGTGGGGGGACTGGATTGATGTGAATGGGGGACAAACAGAGAGAGGGGGGAGGTGAGAGAGAGGAACGGGAACATTACATCCCGGGCAACGCCGGGTCTCTCAGCTAGTATATATATATATATATATATATATATATATATACATGATATACGATACGTGTGAATATGGTGCACGTATGTTGTGTGTGTGTGTGTGTGTGTATATAGCACACACCATATGTGCAACATATACACACATAATTTATGCATGCACCCTATATACACACTAACACCATACATATACCATATACAGACACAACATATATTTATCATATACACGCAGCATGTTCTCATCATATAAGTATACACATTTACATGCGCAGTGTCCAAATACCATATGTACACCCCATACATATACATCAAACATGGAATGCACACATATGCATAGACAAATAAAATATATACTTTATACATACATGAACAGAAATATACACTTACCATCACAGTTTAGAGAGGAGCTAGGACCAGGAGGTCTGGGGCGGAGTGGCAATGGAGGGCTCTGCAGCACCATCTGCTGTCCAGAAGCTGCAAAGTCTGTTCTCTCCTCCACCCTATTACCGGCCCAAATAGTTTTCATGTGATCAGTGGGGGGGGGGGGGGGGGGGGGGCAGTTGTCCCCTTGACCCACAGGTAGCCACCCCTGCCTATAGTCGAATAATTAAGACGCGGTCTTAAATTAAGAACAGCCGTTAATCCATCTTTAAATTGGACGCTAAAACAAGACATGCTATTTATCAAATAAAACCCATGTTGAGCTTATTTATTGGAAATAAATTAGGAATAGACCCTCCTGCACGCCACCGGCCTATCCCATTTGTGCCAATTTTTAGCCATCTCTAAATGATGGTCTTTTGTTTTTACAAGTTGCACCTGCATAATGAGTTTGCGCTATGACTCCACTGCCGTTAACCAACTATAAGCTAGCCCCATGTTATACAAATATAGCAAAGAAGGGAGCAACACAAAGAACAATCAAGGCAACAGCATAATAAAAAATAGAGATATCGCTTACTCTTTCCTTTTGGTTTATTTAGCAGTGGAGCATAATAAAGCACAGTAACGTGTTGGGTTAAACGGGGCCCTTTTTCAAGCATAGGGTGTACAGAGCGGTCCAATTGGCTGCCATTGCTTTGCCGCGACTCACCCCACCACTATAACCAACCGCTGCCAGCTACTTCGCCGCTAAGGATAAGTGCCTAAACCCGTCCTGTCCTTAGCCTAAAACCCCCTAGCCTAAGCCCTTACCCTGAAACTCCTTACTCTAAGCCCTTACCCTGAAATTCCTTACTCTAAGCCCTTACCCTGAAACTCCTTACTCTAAGCTCTTACCCTGAAACTCCTTACTCTAAGCCCTTACCCTGAAACTCCTTACTCTAAGCCTTTACCCTGAAACTCCTTACTCTAAGCCCTTACCCTGAAACTCCTTATTCTAAGCCCTTACGCTAAAACCTCCTACCCTAAGCTCTTACCCTAAAACTCCTTACCCTAACTGCTATAACCCCTTAAATTAATCCCCTACCCTAACCTCCAAAAAAGACTTGAATTAACCCCTTATCCTAACCACGAAACCCCCTTAAATTAACCCCTACCCTAAACAGTTATAACACTTACCTTAGAAGCGTCCAGCAGTGGGGATTCTAGCGGCGGATCGGCTGCGGCGGAGGGTCCGTCTGTGGCGGAGAACAAATATCCCATTCCGAGTACAGACCGTCTACATTTCTATTTATACATGTATTCATCAATAAACCTCCCTCCTCCCCAGCAACAATGGGATGAAGATGGCGGCGCCATGCCCCTCAATGATGTACAGACGTCGCATCCTGTGACGTCGCCTCAATTAGGAAGTAAACCGCGCAGTTGCCATGGATACAATCACAAGGTGTATACAGTACGGTTTCCATGGGCTCAGAATGCCAAAGAGTAGTAGCATCTGCAATGTGATAAAAACAAGTGACAGTAACAGATAATACTGGAAGAAAACAATACAATCACCCACACAGAGAGTGAAATATCAACATACAAAACAAAAATATATATTATAGCAGGGTCCCCCCGTCCCTGGTTTCCCCCCTGCTTACCTCCGCTACAGCGGGGGAACGTGCAGAGTGCGCAGCAGGAGCCGCCAGCATCAGAGAGGCTCCTTATCGAAGCATATGAGTAGCTCTGTGGCTGATACTTTACACCTCATACATCGATCTTGACCCCTTGCTGACACTCTTACCAGGATACCTTCCTGCTGTCTCTGTATGTTCTTCACACTTACCAATTGTGAGCTCTTCGGGGCAGGGACTCCTTTTCCTAAATGTCACTTTTATGTCTTAAGTACTTATTCCCAAAATGTGTTATTTGTATTATTTGTTGTTTATCATGTAATCCTATACAGAATGTCACGTGTATTACTGCTGTGAAGCGCTATGTACATTAATTGAGCTATATAAATAAACATATACATACATACATACTGTACTTAGAGTCTCACTTTTCTGGGGATAGCTACGCAGCCTTGACTTGTGTGTTTTGTACAGAGGAATTCCTGGCCCATAGGCCCATATTGTCCTACGGTAGGCCAGACCAAGCATTCCATCGGTCTGATACTGTAGTCTTGCAGACAGGAAGCGCCTTCTGATTCTTCGATGAACCCAGCACACTTACATCCTCTATTCCACCATTCAAGTCAATTCAATGAGAGTTAATGCCCATTTGGGTGTGTTAACCCTTAAAGGAGCTTGATGCGCCTGGGGGTTTATTTGTGAGCAGAAATTCAGCTTCCTTTGCTTTTCATTCTGTTTCATGCTGCGTGTGGTGCAACTGATAGTTATTATTATTTTTCTTTATTTGAAAGCATTAACACCGTTTCCTGCTGTGCGAAGCTTACTCCCCCCCCCCTTTTTAAATGATTACATTAAAATGAAATTTTCTTTCCATATTCTTTTTTGTTTTTTATTACTGCGTGATTCTTCTTTCATTAAAACTGGCTGATTAAATAAATTATTAAGCCCTGTGATTTTCTTCGCTGCTTTAAAAGGGATACAAATACATTTTAACAGGACTGGGTAGAACGAACCAGGGACTCTGGCACACCTTAAGAATTGCAGAATCAAGCAACTTATCAATGTTCAAGCTGAGAACTGTCAGATGAACTTTTCTATTTCTTTATAAACCCACGAAAGTTCATTCAAACCTTTTGTTATTAAAAAAAATAAGCAAATGCGGTTAATTCCACTTAAGACCCTGATTCACAAAGGACGAACGTTAAAAAAATTTGCAACGTTTCTTCCATCCATGTCTCACTCAACCCGTATTACAGGGTCTGGATGAAAATAATGCCGTAAGACTTTTTTTTAAAGTTCGCTTCAAAATTAAGTAGCAAGAGTAGAGGGAGTAGGCGGTACTGTATGCTACCTTTTATTGGACCAACAAGTAGTTGATATGTTGCAAGCTTTTGAACCTCTCAGGGTCCTTTATTGGGTATATAACAAAACAGGGTTTTTTTTTGCCATGGATTAAAACTTTGGCGAAATCTTTGGTCATCTCTAGAATGGATAAGCCGATGGCTTATCAAGATGTTCCCAGACACTAATAAATGGGGAAAAATCACAGCATGAGACACAGAAATTAATACGTATTAAGTGTAACATAGCCTCCCGCCAGTTACTTCTTTTTCTGGGCCTTTTCTCTGTCAGTCCTGTTAGTGCAGGCAGTGGAAAGGTTAAATCCATTATTAGGCCTGTGTGTGTATTCCAGCCTTGAATAATGTGTCAGTATTAAAGGGCAGGCTTAGCAACTCTGAGGATGTCAATCTAAGGGGTGGATATTGGTTGGAACGCCCCCTGCTGTGTGGGGGCCAACCTGTATCCGGCTCTGGCTTGTAATGAGTCAGAGTTAGAGACACTCCCCAAGGATGTTCACATTGGGATATGCCTCCTAAATTAGTTAGGTCAGTTAGTCAGTTGAGAGAGAATCTGGAAAGAAGTCGGACAGGCAAAGAAAGTCTCTCCCTTCTCCTCCCATGCCTGGGATGGGGAAGGGTAGGTAAATCTACTAGTTAGACAGGGATCTGTCCTAAGGGAAACCTGTGCAGTTATGGAAAAACATGACTGTCTATTCTCTGAGCTGGAACTGATGGCTGAATAAAATACAGAAAATACATTGCTGTGTGGATTCCTGTGTCTGGTATGAAGGAGTGTCAGTGGGGGTCCATCCCCTGAAGATCTACAGGAGATCCTCACTGGCTGGAGGCACTGCACCCTCAAGAGATCAAGGTAATCTGTTCCCTGTATTGGCTCTCCCCACATCACCGCAGAGCCCTCAGCCCTCCTGTTGCCAGCAGGTCACAGCACCCAGACCACTTGAAGTAACCAAGAAGGAGAGTACCCCCCATCTCACTTAGGGGGGGGGGGGTTAGGATAAAAGGGTTACATAAGATATGTGCATCAAGTATATTATAGGCTGTTTGGAGCTCTATGAGAAATATAGAACATATGTACTGTAGTGTATACAAAGGTTTTAGTCAACACATTCAATGATGTTAGTGTGTCACTCAACACAAGGTGTAATGCTTTCAAATTGAGATGGGCAGATTAAATTGGAATTTAAGAAAGAACATTGCTGTGACAGGGGTGATGGGGAGGATGATGAGGACAATGATGAGGACGAGGACAATGATTTCATCTTCCTACCATAGGTTATTAGGAAAAACATAGCTCCATACTTTAAGCAAGTACATGAAACCATTACAAGAAGAAAGATATTCATACTGGTGAATATATGTAAGGAAAACAAATGGTTTAACTAGGTGGGCCCAGTGGCCCGAATCTGCTGTTAACCTACATGTGTTTCCATTAGGGGGAAGTGTCAGTGATTTGAAATTTGACTTGCTTGCAATTATGCATAAACCACATGAGTAATCCTGGCTGCATTTGTTTTGCCACCATGACCTGATTTGACAGAGAGGGTAGACTAGCTCCTCTCTCAATCAAAATAAGTGAGCTAAGTCCCAACAGAGCAGAACATCCACTTGACGTCAGAACGTACACCGAGCAGAGATGTGCAAACTTGCTGTTTTGCAGTTTGCATTTAGTTCCGCAAACTTTTGGGGGCTTTCATAATTTTGCTAAGCTTTCACAGCAGTGGCGGGAGGTTAAATGTTCAAAAAAGTGGGCAAATATTTGCCTTTTAAAAATAAATCGTGTTTTTTTTTTGTTTTGATGAACTTTGCAGGTTTTGTTATGCAAAATAAAATGCTAATTTTGCCTTATTCGTAAACTTTTGCAAACAGTTTGCACATACCAGGGAGCAACTGAGAACGAATGATTTAGGCAGAGCAGGGAGTAACCACATTATCCCTCAGCCTGTCCGTCACTGCCCACATAATGTGTTCTTTGTGCATGGCAAGTGCCTGACCCCTCTTAGCCCTTAATGGAGAGTAGACAAGAGGCAGCAAAGCCCTGGAGGAAACCAGTGAAGTAGCACGTGTGTGTATGATTGACTGAGAGTGTCTCAGGCAGGGTTTAATACTTGTTGGAGTCATACAGTATCAACTCGAATCACTTGTTTATCATTCCCATATATTTAAATCTGTATTGTAACAATATAACATTTTAGTTTCTTCTAATTGATTAGTCATCTAAAGGTTTGGTACGTACAAAACATTTATGCATTCCAGTGGAACAGGCATTGCTTGTTCCATATATTTATGTTCATATCTCTATTTACTGTCAACTTCTCTAAAGTCCATCATATTAGAGATATTAAAATGTATTGTATTCCCACATTGCATGCAATTGCCATGCTTTAAAAATGTTCATTTTCTGTATTTCCATACCTACTGCAACGTACTCCCAATAGTAACCAACTGGAAAGTCCTTGGACAGTTAGCATTTCGCTTTTGGTGTCTGTTGGCAGCTCCTCTGCTCTTGGTGAGCTCCCTTCCAGGCTCCCCAAAAATGCATTAAGACCTTCATAAAAGAGTGGGGCACACAGACTTTATATGAAAGTGAATAGGTTTATTGAGCCATAAGCCCACATTTTGGCTTCAGGAACAGCCTTTTTCTAGGATGAAAGACCGAGGAGAAACAAAACAATGGGAATAGACTTTGTCATTGGTGTACGTATGGGTCAGGCCTGAAAGAGGGCCCACACTTGAGTTTAGATGATGAAAACACTTGATTATGAAAATATGGAGGAGGGGTGTAAAGAACACTGAACTGACAAAATGAGGCAGATGAGGAGCAGGGAAGTATTTATTGGGAGAGGGGACCGTGGTCACCCCCCACAATCACAGGCAGTAAGCCATAGAATTATAGTGTAAGGGTGATAGGAAAAGAAATCCTGCCACTATGATATATGCTAAGAGTGCTATCTACAGGGGTTCTGTCCGCCTTCAAGTATATCACCCTATTTGCCCCTCACAGCACCACTTCCTTTATGCACATTCACTAGCTGTAGCGGGGGAACTTTACAAGTATACAAACACTATGATATATAGCCAGATCAAATATGTCTGAGCTAATCCTACGTTTTCAGCATAGTTGGATCTGCAGCCTGATTTTCAGACTTCCCTGGTATAGGAGAAGGGAGAGCTGCACAAAGCCCTGCTCAAACAGATGTCTGAAGAAAGACCTTTCTGTATATGCTGTTACTCTGCGATGTATATTGAATTAAGCTATTCACTTTGTAATAGCTGCTTCCATTACCCACAGCGAAAGTAATATTTTGAACCCAAAACATATACAAATGTTTTAAAGAGACCCGATTGGTCATGAAATTAGTCATGGGTAAGCCATTGCTGCTTTCATACATTGATATGGTACCTCTGGGTTTATTAAATACAATAAAGAGAAATAATAACTATATACCAGGTTTTGCAGGAGACTTTAGTAAATATACCCTCTAGTCTAGTGCAAGAAATGACACCAGCCTCCCACATCCCCCACAAAAACAAATATTTTGTCTTTGGGTCCCCATTCACTTAAGATTTGGTATCTTGGCCACCCAAAATATCCTACTTGAATAAAAAATGTTTATTTAGAGGACTCTATTAACTGGCTTTATTGATACAGTAGTTCAGGTAAAGGTGCACTCACGGTACCACATGTAGACGCGATGGGTGCTCAGCAAAAGTTGTCCCGCTACTCACGAAACCACCAATCATACAGAGAGTGGAGAGAGAGAGAGGCACTCCAGTGGTCTTTAAAAAATAGGACGTTTAATACAGTGCGATCAACTTTTCGGTCCACTTGTGAACCTTTGTCCAAGAGCCATCTGTGCTGAAATGGGGATATCCTGCAATCCTGACCTCTTGGTAGCTCTTGAGGACTGGATTTAGCTAGCCCTGCTCTAAAGCTTTAATAACCCACCTATAATGCAAATAAAATGTCGTTATGCAGTCCCCTGTTCTAAGATGTCATTTCTATACTGTATGTATTGGAGTTGTAAAAAGACGCCACAATATGTTTCTTCCTTCTTTGTAGACACTACACTGACATTTACTGTAGCATAATCTGTAATATTAAACAAAGGAGGCAATTTTCTCTCTTCCTCTTCATGTGAGCTTCATTTATTTCACACCGTACCCACAAAAACATTAAGAACACATATTATCTGAAGCATCACCTTACTGCTTACTCCGCAGAGACATTAAAGGCCATATTTACTTAGTGGTGATATTCCACAAGACACCTTCTAGGCCTGAAAATACCTTATGGCCCATTCGCAATCTACCCAGTCATTAGGAAGTAAGGGCACAAAACCGTCTTCACACAATAACATCCATTCTTTCGCAGAGTAATCAGGAATTCATAATCATCATATACTGTAGTTACTGTGCACCAGGGACACATACCAGAGGGATTAGGTACACATAACTCAAACAAATAAGGCAGAGTATATTTCATCTCTTCTAGTGGGTTTAGTACCCTGTTATAGATGTATCAGGAGCACATGCCTCACACCCCACTAAAAACATTATTTACCAATTTCCTCATAGTGACCGACAGTTTGTCAAATAGAAAAATTAGGAACATACACCTCAATCCAAATATCCACAGAGATAAGAAAAAACACAACTACTGGTATAGAAACAACACAAGTGCAAAGCACAGACGGCTACTTAAGAGAGTCTCCTCAATATGCTTCAACTTCACTGCTCCTGTCCACAAAGCCAGCATGGACAGGGTTAACATCATCAGGAAAAGACAGACACAACTTCAAAGACCTGGATATTGTCAGCAGCTCCCCCCTGCATCTCTGCTCTGAGGGGTCTGTTTGCTACTCAGCTGTGTTCACTTCACCTTAGACGCACTTAGAAACAAAACTCCAGTCGCAGCGAAGGTGGCAGCCAAAGGGTGTCAGCCATTTGCTGCCACTCGCTGATGTTACATCTGCTCTGTTATTGGTCTTGGGAAAATATTTCAGATGTATATTGAAGTTGTTCCATCTTCACACATTACCTGCTCTCACTGCTCTACCTCCGCACAATCCCACTTACTTCTTCCTCAACGCCAACTCCGTCAAACCACAAGCAGCCATCCCAATCCCAAACACCCCAACCTCCTTATCCTTCTGAACATAATGTTTCCACTTTCCCTTCCTTATAGATTGTAAGCTCCTTGTGGCAGGGCCCTCCTTACTGTACCTACTGTTACAATGTATGTAAATGTTTGATTTTTGATTGTGTTTGTCCTCCAATACTATTGTACTGCGCTATGGAATACGTTGGCGCATTACAAAGAAATTATAGTAATAAGAATAGCCTTCACATCATTTATATTATACATCAGAGACACATATCTATCCCACCCCAATTTACAGTGTCATAATAGATTTAGATTGCATCCAGACACATGATTAAAACATGTCTTACATCTCTCTTTAAACATATTTTTACAGTTCCCTCTATAGACAGAATAGGGACAGATACACATCTTCAAGCAGAAACATTAGTACCACATACTGTATCTCACCTTCTATGGAAATATCAGAAACGTATGTTCATCTCACATTGATATATCAGGGAAGCACCACTTCTTCACATTGAGGTATGAGACACTGATCTGATAATGCTACTAACATACATAAAGTATGGACTTTTAACTCTCTAGACATAAACTTATCAGGGACACATATCTCCTCCCACACACACAGATGTTAGCGGCAAATAAATCCGCATCATTCTCATGGAAGCATCAGGAAGTCAATCCTTTAAACCAGTGCTAAAACCTCGTATCTGGACAATAGATTTCACCTCACACACAGATTCCAAGCATTCATCAATTCCTCACAGCCATTCCTTTATTTTCACTTGGACTTACCTATGAACATGTACACTGACAATTTTTTTCTGGTGGATAAATAAAATGGGAAGTATGGTATTGGTACTTGAATATGTACTTGTATTAAAACTATCCAGAAGTACTGTCACATTACAAAAAGGCAAAGTAATAGTGAGTTCATGCAGTAAGTTGTACCATAACCTCGTCTGTTCACTAAGATTCAGGTTGAGTTAAAAGTTAAGCAAGAGTTGGTCACAAGAGAAACTATACTATACTGCCGTTCTATACTGGTTGCGGCCGTGCGCGTGCACGTGCCGCATGCTTTTCCCTGGGAGCTACAGGTATGTATATGTGTGTGTATGTGTGTGTATATGTGAGTATATGTGTGTGCGTGTATGTGTTGTGTGAGTGAAGAAAGTCCTAAATAAGATTTTTAAAAGAAAAAAAAAGTTTAATAAATATTTTTTTATTTTATTTGTGCACTCATTGACACACACACGCACACACACCCATACAAACACACATCCACACATACATACATGCACACATACACACACACATACATACATTTGAGCGCCGGTAGTGGTACGAAATCATCCTCCCCACCGTCTTCCCCGCTGTCTGTCGGCTCCCCGCTCCCTGCCGTACGCGTGCGCGCTGACCTCAGCCATCTATAACTGCCGTGCGCGCACACGGCGTAGCACACCCCGCCACTTCCTCTGCTCGGTTTACACTGTTTAGTTCTTTGCACTGACGTACAATCTACTGAACAGCGCTCAATCCCTGCACACTCCATAAACATAGAAACAAGAAATAAGGGTTTCAACCATTTTCCCTGACACAAAAAGCTTAACATTATTACTTTATAGAATGAGAGAGAAGTGTAAGTGGTACTCAGGATATGTGTGGTCATACAAAATACCAACTCTCTCTGCAGAGCTGGTAGCAATTAGTGTCATTGGTGATTGTTATTTTATTCTACTTGTCCATGGGGATCTGTACAGCTCATTACATGCCTCACTATTAGATGTGGCAGTTCTGTTAATCTTCACTTACAGCCTGCAAGAAGGAAGTAGTGGTGCATGGAGAATATGAAGCAACCTTTAAATAAATCATAACTAACCAGGTGTCTCTGTGGAGGTGAAAGGTATGTGCCCTTCTGAATATGTAAAGGTTTTAAAGAAGGGTGCATGATGTCATTGTTGGTCACGTCTTACTGTATATACACATCCACCAAGTGCTATAGTATGTTAATTACGCTAACGGGGTAGAAAGGAGTAGAGTGCACAATGCACATCTCATTATAGCACCAGCGGGTGCAATAAAGTCTGCTACATCTGTATATAGCTATGAAGTCTCTGTTGGGGAATGTGAGAAGTATATGTTCATGATGTCTGTATGGGACTGGGAGAAGAAGATAAGAGATACATGTACCGCTAACCCCTGGTGTCTCACAGGTAGGAGATTAAAAGAGATGGCCAGGTGAAGTATTTGTGGATGAAGACTGTTTGGTATGTGTCACTGAACTCAGACACGCTATAAGAAAGGGTTGGGGTTTCTTACAATGCATCTGATCTCAGACGCGCTATTAGATAGGGTTGGGGTTCCTTTCAATGCATCTGATCTCAGGCGCACTATTAGAGAGGGTTAGGGGTTCCTTACAATGCATTTGATCTCAGACATGCTCTTAGAGAGGGTTGGGGTTCCTTATGTAACCCATGTTCCCCCCGTCTCTGGGTGATACACTGAATTACTGTCATAGGGGGTCATGCACTAAGCTCCGATAAGTCACTTTTAGAGCGCAAAGTGCTCTTAGAACGTGATGTAGCGCTCAACCCGATGCACTAAGCAACGCAAACAGGCACTTTGCGCTCTAAAACTGACTTTTTTGCCGGAATTTTTTCTAAGTCCAACTTTGCTCGTTTGTAACCCTGTTTGTGTTAAATTCTGCCCTTAAGCGGGATGCACTAAGCAAAGCAACCTTAGCGTACGCGAAAGTTGCGTTGATCACAACAGAAAAAATTATTGCTTTTCATTTTTGCATGCGCAAAACCCATACAACAGGCCGGCGGTTGTCCCGGCTAACCCCGGCAGGGGTCCCGAGGGAGCCCGGGGGTCGCGCCGGTGTCCCTGGCTGACCCCGTGGGGGTCCCCGGCTCACCAAGCGGGGGTCCCTGCAAGAGTCCGGGGGTCCCCGCGGCCGTCCCGGGGTCCCCGCGGGAGTCCCGGGGAATCCGCGGGCCTGCGGTACCAATGTTGCGCCTCCAAAAATAATAAACAATATTTATAACTAAATACACCCCCCTAACCCATACAATACCGTAATGGGCAAAATTACTATTATCCACATATGGATAATAATGCATTTGCCCATTTTAAATACATATAACTTTCAATAAATACAGTAAAAACTTATTACACTTACCTTTTACAGGCACCCACGATGAAGGCCATCTTCATCCTCATCTTCATCCTGCCCATGCCCCCTCCGATGCTGCAAAACACACACAAGAATAAAAACATCCAATGTAATGTCCCCTAACCCCTTAATCACCATAGCGGTTATTAACCGCTACAGTCATTAAGGGGTTAACCCACCCTCACCCACCACTCGGGAGGCCTACATGCCCTCCCCCACTAACCCCCCACCCCGTGAGGCCTAACCACCTTCACCCACTACCCAGCCGGGAGGCCTACCCACATACCCTTGGGGCCAATACCCCCTCCCCCCACCCCCATTACCCACAATAAAAACAATACACAGCCCCACAATAAACATCATTCTATTTATTAAATACATAACCCACCCCCTTTGCCCCACCATAAATACATGATTTATTCTTTTACATACAGGATTCATACCCCAGGCCCACATGTGTCTCCGGTGGGCCTGACGAGTCACCTCACAGACCTACAGGTTACCAGCAACATGTTTCACACAGGTTCTGGAGGCCTGTTGGTGGGTCCCGCCAGGCGCCATGGCCTACCAGGTGATCTCCGCGTGTCACCGTGGGCCACAATTAGGTCCCCACGGTAGGCCCCGGGTCAAACCCACAGGTGTCTGAGGGTCCTCGGGTGGTCCCCACGGGGGTGTGGGGACCCACGGGTGGTCCCTACGCGTCCGCGGTGCCCCCACAGATGTGTGGCCACCGGTTCTTCTCCGCAGGTGTCCCCTGTGGACCACGCAGCCTGGTACCCGTGAGAAGCCCGAGGATACCGCAGGGGGTCTCCCGAGGTCTCTCGCAGACCTGAGGAACCAACCCTGTATGTAAAAAAAATAAACCTGACCTATACATTCAATACATCAATCCCCCCTCCCCACAACACTTACAGTACAATAATGTGCCAAATAACTATTATCCAGATATGGATAATAGATTATTTGCCCATTATTAAACACATTAACTAGCATAATAACATAAATAAAGTTCTACTGACCTCATCAATAAGAAGCCACCGTCGCCAGCAAAATCCTTGTCCTCCGTTGCCAACAAAATACATAGCCAATACATTGCAATTACATTCAGATATCAATTAACCCCTTAATCACCTTATCGGAAAATAACGGCAAAGGTAATGAAGGGGTTAAGCCACCCTGGCCCGATACCCACACTTCACCCATTTATTTGTACAGTGGCTTCATCATGCAACTATATATATACACACACATACTGTATATATATATATATATATATATATATATATATATATATATATATATATATACATACACACACACACACACACACACACACACACACACAAGCACACATGATGAACCAATATACAAATAAATGTAGAAGGGTTATCAAAAACATGCTCTACTACAAATACCCCTTCTCCATACAGACACAGTACAATAAAATCATATTTCCTAAAAAAATCCAATCTCATCTTCCAATCAAAAGCCTCAAATGCCAATCAAAAGCCTCAAATGCCAGTCAAACATTGCATTTACATTGTATACATTATGCATACAATCTATGCACCATTTACACTCTGCCAATGAATGTTAACAATAACATATTCCAAACAAAATACCAATACATCCAAACAAGTATACTATTTAAACCAATCAAGTCACCATAAATCAATTAGCATTCATTAATCAAATCACTAAACAATTTAAATTCCATCCATAACAATTAAACAATTAACTATTTCAATCGTTAAACAGAACAAGTTACCATCAGACAAAATATAAGTACCAAAAAGAATGCAATATACAAAAGCAAGCCTCACCCTGACCTAAAGTACACCATACAAGACCAAAAATTACATCTATCTAATTAGAAAATACATTACAAACACATTTATGCATAGCAGCATAGCCAAAATCATTTTAAACACAGCAATACAAGCATTTCCTACTAAACCATTTCTTACCCTGTATGTATATATCGATCTAGACATACATACATACAGTGGCAAGAAATGATCTAAAAAAAAATTAAAAAAAACACATGTAAAAAAACAAAAAAAAATTGAACAAGTTAAATAAAATATATTTCTTTTGTTCACTTACCATTACTTGACCCACTCACCGACTCCCGTTGAACAGCTTACTCTCGAACCAATCCACGCACAGGAACCCATAAAATAATAAACCATAAAATAATTAACAATAAAATAATAAACCAAAACAATCCACGGGTCTTCTATTTGTAATCCATCTTCATCTGTATTCTTCTTTCTTGTATCTTCAGCTCTCGTCCGGGGTCTTCTTGTCTTCTTCGGCCACAACCTGGTCTTCTTTTTCTTCCGGAGGTCCTTCCTCCTCGGCGTTTGCCTTCAAAATGAGAATACATAGGCTTTTATAGGACTATGACGTCACATTTTCATTATATGGTTCCCACGGCCCTGATTGGGCCGTGAAAACCATGTGCTTTGGCCGAGAAAAAAAAATGATGACGTCATTTAAAGGCAGTGAAAGCACAGCCAATCAGAATGGCTGTGCTTCAATTGCCTTTAAGATGACGTCATGAAAAGAAAGATGGCCGGCCTCACATGGTACGGTAGCCAATCAGAGCGTAGGAAATACATCCCAACTCTGATTGGCTCTTGTACCATGTGACAGGCTTTCAATGACGTCACATCCGTTCTTCCCGAAGCCTCTGTATATATATTGTGCGGGAGCAGGGGGTCCCCTGAGCTGAACCGCATTGATTTCAGGCTCAGGGACCCCCTGCTTTCCGAGTTACAGGCCCCGGTTTGGGGCACCAGTGCCAGTGTCGCCACCATATTTATAGCGGGCACGTCGCGTATGAGACGCTATAAAGATGGCGGCGACATTGCCACCCGATGACACATACTGGGCCTGTAACTCGGGAAGCAGGGGGTCCCTGCTCCACAAAGCAATGCGGTTAAGCTCAGGGGACCCCCTGCTCGCTGTACACTATTATTAAAAATACATTCATGCTGCTTCGTTACCATAGCACATAGCCGCAAAGGTAAGGAATGAGTGTTTATTGATATATGTGTTTTATTCATACCGTATATGTGCAGAGTGTCTCCGGAGCTGAACCGCTTTGGTTTTAGGTCCGGGGGCCCCCTGCTTCCCGAGATACAGGCCCCTTTAGGGGGTGCCGGTATCCCTCTGCTTTGTTTACATTCCGCGGTCACGTGATCGGGACATTTAAATGCAGAGGGATACCGGCACCTCATAAAGGGGCCTGTATCTCGGGAAGCAGGGGGTCCCCGGACCTGAAACCAATGCGGTTCAGCTCCGGAGACCCCCTGCACATGTACACTATGAATAAAATTGTATTTAAAATAATTTTGAATGTGCCGATGTTTGCGCAGAGAGAGCGGCGGATCTCTCTCTGCTGCAGACACATCTCGGCAGGGGACAGCTTCTCGGCAGCTTCTCACCAGGCAGCTTGTCTCGCCACCGGATACTCGCCATTATTTCAAATTGTGGTGGCGCATTCATTCGCCAGGGATTCGGCCCTTCCTGCATACAGCAAAGGCAACACGCCAAAAACATGGCGAATTCAAACCCCTGGCGAATGCAATTTAACGCTGCTTAGTGCATAGACCCCTAAGTGTCTTTATTCCCCTGTTTACAACTTGCCAGCAGGGCCGTCAACAGGGGGGGACATAGGGCACTGGCGTCTCGGGCCCCGTGAGTCAGGGGGGCCCGGCCATGCCCGTTAAAGTAAAAAAAAAAGTTTTTTTTAAATGGCGGCGATTCTTTCGCGCGCATGCGCAGGGCAAGCAGGGTATTCGTCCCACTGCCTGTTGGCCTGCCCGCTGCCTCGCTCATCCCCCGCTCCCACCCCTCAGCTCCCAACGTGGGATTGAGGGGATGTGCCATGGGATTCCCCTGCGCGCGCCATGTGCTGAGAGGGCGGAGGCAGTGAGAGGGAGGGCCGGGATGGTGACTGGGCAGGGCAAGGAGGACTGGTGTGCTGTCCCTAATTGGAGGAGAGGACAGCCAACCAGAGGACAGCTGGGGCGGAGCCCACACCCGGCGGGCCAGAGACATGTTCTGTGCTGTCTTGTGTCCTGCAGGAGATAGATAAGAACAATGTGGGGGGAGGTGAGGGTATATTTAATATGTATTGGGGTGGTAGGAGTATATTTAATATGTATGGGGGTGGTGGGAGTATATTTTATATGTATTGGGGTGGTAGGGGCATATTTTTATATGTATGGGGGTGGTGGGGGTATATTTAATATGTATGGGGGTGGTGGGGATATATTTAATATATATGGGGTGGTAGGGGTATATTTAATATATATGGGGGTTGTAGGGGTATATTTAATATATATGGGGGTTGTGTGGGTATATTTTATATGAATTGGGGAGGTGGGGGTATATTTTATATGAATTGGGGAGGTGGGGGTATATTTTATATGAATTGGGGAGGTGAGGGGATATTTTATATGTATTGGAGAGGTGGGGGGATATTTAATATATATGAGGTGGTGGTGGGATATATACAGTGTTCGACAAACCTATACATTTGCTCGCCCCGGGCGAGTGGATTTAACCCCCGGGCGAGTAAATATTGGCCCAAGCAGCACACGTTTGGTACTAGGTGGCGAGTAGATTTGTTTGAGTGGCGAGTAGATTTTTTGGTGATTTGTCAACCAGTGGATATATATATATATATATATATATATATATGTATATATATACAGTGCTTGACAAATCACCCAAAAATCTACTCGCCGAACCAAAAAATCTACTCGCCACCTAGTCCCGCCCCCAACCCCACCCCTAGTCCCGCCCCCAATCCCACCCCTAGTCCCGCCCCCACTTTTAAAAAATACATAAATAAAATTACTTGAATAATTAACTGATTGACTGGGGGGAGGAGTAACTGACTGGGGGGGGGGGGTAACTGACTGACGGGGGGGTAACTGACTGACGGGGGGTAACTGACTGATGGGGGGGTAACTGACTGATGGGGGGGTAACTGACTGGGGGGGGTAACTGACTGACTGACTGGGGTAACTGACTGACTGGGGGGGACTACTGACTGACGGGGGGGGGGTTACTGGGTGGGGAGGAGGTGACTGACTGGATGACTTTGACTGACTAGGTGGGGGGTGACTGATTGGGGGGGTACCTCTGGTGTTCTACACACACACACACACACACACACACACACACACACACACACACACACACACACACACACACACACACACACACACACACACACACACACACACACACACACACACACACACACACACACACACACACACACACACACACTCTCCCATATATATACACACACACACACACACACACACTCTCTCCCATATATATATACACACACACACACACACACACACACTATATCCCATACACACACACACTCTCTCTCCTACACACACACACACACACACACACACACACACACACACACACACACACACACACACACACACACACACACACACACACACACACACACACACACACACACACACACACACACTCACTCTGTGGGGGGGGAAGTGGAGAGGGGGGGAAGTGGAGACAGACACGGGGACCAGGGGAACACCCCCGCTGCTATATCCCACCCCGCGCGAGCAGTAACAGGAACCGAGGGGCAGCGGGGACCGGAGGGGAAGCGGAGACCAGGGGGAACTCCCGAGCTGTTATCTCACGGCCCGCGCGAGCAGTAACAGGAACCGAGGGGCAGCGGGGACCGGAGGGGCAGCGGGGACCGGAGGGGAGGCAGAGACCAGGGGAAACTCCCGAGCTGTTATCTCACGGCCCGCGCGAGCAGTAACAGGAACCATGGGGCAGACCAGGGGGAGCGCGAGCAGTAACAGGAACCGAGGGGCGAGGCCAGGGGGAATTCCCGAGCTGTCATCTCGCGGCCAGCGCGAGCAGTAACAGGAACCGAGGGGCAGCGGGGACCGGAGACCAGGGGGAACTCCCGAGCTGTCATCTCACGGCCCGCGCGAGCAGTAACAGGAACCGAGGGGCAGCGGGGACCGGAGACCAGGGGAAACTCCCGAGCTGTTATCTCACGGCCCGCGCGAGCAGTAACAGGAACCGAGGGGCGAGACCAGGGGGAATTCCCGAGCTGTCATCTCGCGACCCGCGCGAGCAGTAACAGGAACCGAGGGGTGAGACCAGGGGGAACTCCCGAGCTGTCATCTCACGGCCCGCGCGAGCAGTAACAGGAACCGAGGGGCAGCGGGGACCTGAGGGGAAGCGGAGCGGGGTAACAGTCAAGGGAGTGAAGCGCGGGCAGCCAAGGGAGTGAGACAGGGACACCGCGTGAGAAGCAGCAGCCATTACTTACCCTGCAGAGAAGGAATGGCTCCATTTCGCGTCACGCCCAATTGGCCAATCAGCCAGGAGAATATTTTATTTATTTATTTAATTAAAAAAAAATTTTTTTTTGCTCAGAGCAGTGGACAGAGCAGGGGGAAAAAATAGCTGGCCACCGGCCAATTTCCGTTCGCACCTGGCGAGTGGGCGACCGGGTTTGTCGAGCACTATATATATATATATATATATATATATATATATATATATATATATATATATATATATTGTGTATATATACTGTATATATATATATATTGTATATATATATATGTATGCAGGGTGGTAGGGGTATATTTTAAATGTATTCAAGGAGCGTGGTTTTTTTTATATGTATTGGGGGCGTCGCAACTTTAACCATTGTGTCCAGTATTTTTGGACAAGTCATCTGGCAACCCTAGCCACCAATGCTAAAAATGTAAAATCTCAATTCTAAGTCTAGCTAGGAGGGCTCGCTCTCACCCCGGCTCGCTCTCCCCCCGCCTGGCACCCCGGCTCCGCTCACTCTCCCCCGCCCGGAAGTGGAACCCTGGCTCTGCTCGCTCGCTCTCCGCCCGCCCGGCACCCCGGCTCGCGTCACAACCGCTTGCAGCCTAGCAGTGCAGCACTTCCGGTGCCTGCTGCTGCTAGTGAGCGTGTGGGAGGCTGGGAGCGACAGTCTGCATAGGTTAGAAGTATATACCAGTGTCTTTATTGTGATATTTCTTCAGATAAAAAAAGGTTGAGTTTTTTCACTGTACTGCAGTTATAGCTGGCAAAGTGATGTTTCTCTTGTGAGGTATTGTAAAAGTTATATAAAAGATTGTTTTATGAATAACACTAACAGTAAGATGTCAGAATAAATTGTAAACTAGATATTCAGGGGATATTAACTATTCGTTAACAAATCGTTAATTTACATTTTTATTCATGTGAGTGATTGTGTAGGCAGGGCCCATGCACTGCTTTGCCCGGGGGCCCCTAATGTTGTTAAGATGGCCCTGGCGCCAACCTAACTTCCCCCGTGCGTGCACCCCAACCCAACTTCCCCCACACGTGCCTCCTGCCCCCGGCAACAGCTGCGGGATTAGCCCGCCAGTCTCGCCCACCCACCCACTGTCATTTGCCCACCCACCAACCCACTGTTATTCGCCCACCCACCAACCCACTGTCATTCGCCCACCCACCAACCCACTGTCATTCGCCCACCCATCAACCCACTGTCATTCGCCCACCCACCAACCCACTGTCTTTCGCCCACCCACAAACCCACTGTCATTCGTCCACCCACCCACTGTCATTCATTCACCCAACTGTCATTCATTCACCCACCACTGTCATTCACCCACCCACCGTCATTCACATACCCACTCACTGTCATTAACCCACCACCCAATGTCATTCACCCACCCACCCACTGTCATTCACCCACCCACCCACTGTCATTCACCCACCCACCTACTGTCATTCACCCACCCACCGTTATTCACCAACCCACCCACTGTCATTCACCCACCCACCGTCATTCACCCACCCACTCACGCAGGCAGTCACATGTCTTTTGTTGAATATATAAAAATAAACATGATGCATTGTAATGTTTTTTTCTGTATCACAATAAGAAAACATTTAAGTAAAAGTTGCGCGCTAAAAGATATTTTTTCGTGGTAGGTGCTCTATGGGTTCGGGGGGGGGGGTGCGCTATGGTTTCGGGGGGGGAGGGGCCTGCTCCTTTCATTTGTCCCGGGCCCCGTGATTTCTTTTGCTGCCCTGCATGTCCCTAATAAATTGGTTCAGTGCTGGAAGGTGTACCCATGAGGCTCGCTTTGAGTTGGGTCTGAGGATAGAGGAGTTGATATGTGTCACTGGGTCTTGACAGTCTACATGACAGATTCTCATACCACCATTGTATGAAGTGTGCATACCAATGAAAGAGGATATCCCATTTGGCTAATGTTTTGTGAACATGATGTGAGGAATTAAAGAAGACAGTTTGTGTACCTCTTAAATTGTTTTTCTATTAATCCTATCTCTGTGGAAGAATGGTGAAAGTTACGTGTCCCTGATGCATCTAAGGGAGGTTGTAAGAGTTGCATCCAGCTCATGTTCCTGAAAGGAATCCCGATGCCTCTGTGATAGCTGAGGTACAAGTCCGTTGCTTCTATGTTGAAAAAGTATCATATGTCTCTGATATCTATGTTAAAGAGGAATATAATAAACTGTCTGTAATGTCTTTGGGGGCACAGGTGTGAGTTATTATTCCTCTTTCTGTATCTATTCTTTTATACAAGGCAATCCTATTAATGTTAACGTAATTACAAGGTACAGGTCCACGGTTTGTTTATATTTGGTCCCAGTTTCCCCTATCAAAACAATGAAATATCTGAGCTCGGCTGATAAGAATAACAAACTATTTTCATGACAACCACATAAAAAATACACGTCTTTTCTAATCCTTACCCGCTTATTTAATTAATTATTATTATTTTTTTTGTAACTTCTGCACCGCCGAGACTTTCAGCTGGCTGCACGGAATGAAGTATTTGCGAAATTAATTAAGACAACAGAGGCCCAGAGAAAGGGAAAGTTAATTAGTCGCGGCAATCATTTAGATGTGATCCAAGGGAAAGAAACAAAGGATTAAATGCGTGTCAGAGGGAGGACGGCATCTCTGGAAAAGGGGATTACTCAAAGATTTCAACCAAAAGGGACGGCTCTGTGTGGTTGCTCCCTTTGTAATTGGGGATTTACAACAAACACAGGGACTCATTACCATGAAATTTCTTTGTGGAAGGAAAGGAGGGGGAAAAAAAATTGACAATCCGAGAGTCGCAGGAAAGAAGCAGCAGAGCGAGAGAAGTCAAGAGAGAGGTGGCAGTGAAAGTGCCCTGTGTCGAGCATTGTCTGTAGAAGTGTTTATTAGGGCCCAGTAGGCCTGAGATGAGGAGGCGTACAACGATGTCACAGCTTACAAAGCCCAAGGTCCTGCAGTTGACTGGGCTATTCATGTAACTATCCAATAAGTGATAACATTCATGGCTATAATAAAGTGGTCTTCTCCACTACCAAAGAGGCTTGCATTGGATTAGGAAGTCCTGACAGTGAAGAGGTTAAAACAATAACAGCAGTATTAGGCTAAGTCCATGCTGCCGCAAGCCACACGGATGCGTTCGAGCGGGGTGCGATCACATTGCCTTAAGACATTGATTGCGCCATAGACCGCACGGGTACGACAGCAGGAGGGAGCGTGCGGTGCGCGAGAAATCAGTTGAAACCGGCAGGTCACGTGAGCGGTTCGTCCAATGAGGGTGATCCACCTCCATGACGCCCCTAGACATGCTCCCCACGGCGCGTCTAGCGTGGCCAAAAAACGCACCCGATTCATACGGGTGACGTCACGCAGGAGCATGCCTCCGCTCTGACGAAACCTGCATGGACCCAGCCTTAGACAGCAGGGAATGAAGCAGCATTAGAACAACAGGTTTCCAGGACACCAGATATAATTTCCCTGACGAAGCCTGTTGGTGAAACGCCGCGTTGGGCGCCTCCTCTCCTACTCTGTGATCCGTAGCAAACAAGCAAGCAAGGAAGCAAGTACCCTGTGGTGTGTGCAGGTGTATACAAAAGAATTGTGCGTGCTGTCCCTCTAAGTATTCCCTCCGACCCTCAAATCTCCCCTGCTGCTCCTAGTCTCCCGTGATCAGCGGTGCACACTCAGCACATAGAACATAAAAATAGGAGCGCATAGAGAGAAAGCAAGAAACCGCAAATTAGTACATAAATCTTTATAAAACACAAAAATGAAACATACAATGTACCATAATATAAAAATGGAGGCCAAATGGCACTACATTAAAATTATTACATAGACAATAAGATCTTGTGGATCTAAGGCGCCCGTGACACACACTGAGGATCGGGTAGGTAAACCCGAAAGCTCACATTAGGAGTGAACCACTAGTTATAAATAGCGGAAAAGAGTCCAAGAGTGAAAGATGGTGAAACACAGACCTTGAAACTCAAACTCCTCCTAACGGCGTCCTCTGGGTGTCTCCAAGCTGCAGCGCGGAAGTCCGTCGTCACGGCTGTCACATCGCTGCGTGTGATGTGACCTACGCGTTTCGTGCCAAATGACACTTCTTCAGGGGTACTGAAGTTCGGCGTATCTCTCTGGCATTCTCAACTACCAACGTGATGTCTCCCCTTCAATCTTGAGTATATTCATATTGAGGTGACCATAGAGCGGTAGACTTTTGTGAACTTTGAATCTGCTTTTATATGCAGCTAGATTATCATGCTAATTAGTTATTCAGGCACATGCAGTCACTACAGTGATTTAACCTTTGCATATCTGAGTTCAAGTTGGTCCTGTCCTGTTAATAGCATGTTTGAATTAGCCCATGTTTGCATACTTTATTCACCATGATAATTGGGATTCGGGATCTACGGACCTTTGCCTCCTGCCAGTGATCATTCCCTGCACAACTGTTGTCACTAATGGACATTAGTACTAGATTCTACACTCGTATTTACGGAGTGTTTGTTAGGACGAATATCCAGCATGTCTCTGGTTAAACTCCCGATTTCTATACCTTTAGATGTTCCATCATTGTTTTGTCTATTTACACTTTGCCTGATGTTTATATCAATATGTGACATCATATTTGACATAACATATGACACTATACTGGTGTTCAATGATTGTTTATCATCTTTTTTCTGGGTTTGCATCTAGTTTTGTGCTGGTTTATGCTCATTACGTTTCATGATTATGTGCATATGATTGTTACACCTGACAGATTTTCTATCCAGCTGGACAGCTGTCCCCTACATCCAGGCGGGGTTATTTTAACCCCTTCTGTTTATTTGGGATCTCTGTGACACCTTTTTGTTATTATTTTGACCTATTGAGATCTGCTGCTTCCTTTACTTTATCTTTATGCTGCTATTTTTTGTGATCTACAATAGTTATGTATTGTTTTTTATTGGTTTAAGTCTGTTTGTCCAATTTTTTAGTCTGTTTTTGAACAATAAATTATTATTTTTTTGTACCTGTCATATCTATTTGAGTGCCGTGTGTTTGGAGTTTCAGCAATTCTCCGTCTTTTGAGTTTTGCACCTTCTTCCTTTTTACCTATTCTGTTTTGCTCCTGGGTGCACCGCCTATTATATTTGATTTTAGGTTAATTAGGTTGTTTATTTTCTTTGTATGGTTGTAGAGCTCTTCTCAGTCCCCGTCCCCCCTATTCTCTCACCAGATATAACCTGTCAGATCACAATCATTTGAAAGAAGTCAATTGTTTGCGCAACACCAGTGCACATATACATGCATCAGCATGCACACGCGCACAATAGCAATTTTCTTACCCTTATTAATTTGTCTCTAATGGTAACTTGTAATCATTGCTTCATTAAGGTACATATGCAAATGAGGATACAGGTAGTGTCGGTGCATTCTTAGTCAGTGTGAATAATAGCAGCCCATTATAATATGGCTTCCATAACAGTACTCCACATGGCTAGGATCAAGCTAGAGGACAGAAAAAAAGAGCGTGTTTAAATTAATTTTTGTACTATACAATACATACGTTACAAGAGAATATTATTAACAAGTGGTCATACACATTGATTTAAATCTCAGCTCAAATAAACATTTCAAAGTACACTGGGGGTAAGGAGGGGAGGCGGGTTGGTGTTCATCATATTTTCTTAATGTTTCATGTGTCGTCGCTCACTCCGTCGAAGACCCAAGGGGTGGTCACTCACATGGGCCGGTGCTCACTCTCACCTCAAGACCCTTAAAGTCCTTAACTTTAACCACAATTCCACCCGTCTGTCAAGAGATAACGCACTTCATTCCAATTAAAGCAAGATCGTGGCATTGCTCACCCCCAGAATGTCTGTCTGGGCCAACCAAGGCATCCAGACTTTTTGGAATTGAGTGCCAGTGTCATTAACCAAACTTGTTAATTTTTCCATCTGGCATACAAACCAAATTCTGTTTCTAATTTTAGGTATGGATGGAATTTCTGTTGGAACCAGATATCACATGAATAAACCATTAAACTTAATACGCTAACCAAAACCCAGAAAATAAAGTACATTTCAGCAAACCATTACAGCTGATCTTCTGACCCCTTCCATTTAGCCTCAAAGTATCAGTCTTCATCTTTCCCCCTCCCCTCATATACCCACCACCCCATGCAGCAGCTATCCGCCATCTAAAATCCGTAAGCGGTCTCTGCTGCATCCGGATCCGCTTTAGCTCCGACAGGCAAGGAAGACACGCACCGGCCACCTGGACAGGCGAGGAATGCGAAGAACAAATGCAGGGACTTACAGTCATGTGAAAAAGAAAGTACACCCTCTTTGAATTCCATGGTTTATACATATCAGGACATAATAACAATCATCTGTTCCTTAGTAGGTCTAAAAATTAGGTAAATACAACCTCAGATGAACAACAACACATGACATATTACACCGTGTCATGATTTATTTAACAAAAATAAAGCCAAAATGGAGAAGCTATGTGTGAAAAACTAAGTACACCCTTACTGCTTCCATAAGAATTAAGATGCTAAGTAGCAGACAGGTGCCCTTGATTAATTGATCATCAGCAAGTGTGACCACCTCTATAAAAGCCAAAGTTTTAGCAGTTTGCTGGTCTGGGGCATTCAGGTGTGTGTTAACACAATGCCAAGGAGGAAAGACATCAGCAATGATCTTAGAGAAGCAATTGTTGCTGCCCATCAATCTGGGAAGGGTTATAAGGTCATTTCCAAACAATTTAAAGTCCATCATTCTAGAGTGAAAAAGATTATTCAAAAGTAGAAAACATTCAAGACAGTTGCCAATCTTCCCAGGAGTGGACATCCCAGCAAATTCACCCCAAGGTCAGGACAATGATCCCAAGCACACCAGCAAATCTACAACAGAAAGGCTGAAAAAGAAAAGAATCAAGGCGTTGCTATGGCCCAGTCAAAGTCCAGTCCTCAACCTGATTGAAATGCTGTGGCTGGACCTTAAGAGAGCTGTGCATAAACAAATGCCCACAAACCTCAATGAACTGAAGCAATGTTGTAAAGAAGAGTGGGCTAAAAATCCTCCACAACGATGTGAGAGACTGATAAAGTCATACAGAAAAGATTACTTCAAGTTATTGCTGCTAAAGGTGATTCTACAAGCTATTGAATCATAAGGCGTACTTAGTTTTTCACACATGGCATCTCCATTTTGGCTTTATTTTTGTTAAATAAATCATGACACGGTGTAATATGTCATGTGTTGTTGTTCAGCTGAGGTTGTATTTACCTTATTTTAAGACCTGCTAAGGAACAGATGATTGTTATTATGTTCTGATATGTAAAACCATGGAATTCAAAGAGGTTGTACTTTCTTTTCTACATGACTGTAGTCCTGTAACTTAATGAATAGGCTGAAGTTGACTGAAATGTAACACTGTCTCTTTAATTTCTTAATTGGACACAATTGGCCACCATATATTCCCTGTCTCATGCCGAGCCCCTCACTTTTCTCCAGGACAGCTTGGGTGAGGACTCCTCTTCAGCCTGGTAAGTAAATTTGTCTTTAATTCCAAATTTTCCTAGGAAACTCGCCCCTTCTTCAAGGCTCTTCATGGCAAAGGCATTACCACTCTTTAACACCAGCAATCCAAAGGGAAAGTTCCATTGGTATCGCACTCTATTTTCTCTTAGGATTTTCGTCATGGCTGGAGTGAGTGTCTCTTGCTCAAAATTGTGGAAGAGATATCCTGGAAGACTTGCAGCGAAATTCCCTCGAATTCCATAGATGTGGAATTTCTTGCAATTTGACTGAGGGCATCTTTTATTTTAAAGAGGTTGAACAGCATAATTATATCCCTGGGTGGTCACTCGGTTGAGGCCTATCCCGCAAGGTCCTGTGGCACCTATCGAGGTGCAGCTCGGCCTCTGTTTTGTCAGGCAGAACCGACGTTAGCCAATTTGAAATTACCTCCTCAATGTCAGAAATATTTTCTGGCCCTCCACGTATTCTTACATTGTTCCTCCTGTCTCTGTTTTCTGAGTCCTCCTGCCTGTCTGCGATGTCAGAGACTTGTTTTTCGAGGTAAGGGTTTGTTTTTTTCGATTTTGCATACCGACTTTATTGTGATATCAAATGTAGATTCCAGGTCATCACCTATAGAGATTATATCTCTCCTCAGCTCTTGCATCTCTTTGTGAAACAGGGATTTTAGATCACAGAACCGAGTTTTCAAGTCTGCCTTAAAGTCACTTCTTGTGACCAATTCCTTCTCCAGATTATTGCTCCGCTCTCTTCTTGAATCCCGTTCTGAGTCGGAACCGTAGTTTGATGTAGGGGCCCCGGATCTGCCCGGTTTAGATTGCGGTGCTTTGCGGGTTTGATCGCTCTATTTTCAGTATGTTTACCTTCGTTTTATTGCTATGGAGTAACGGAGCTTGCAACTTGGGCCTTGGGTGGAAGTAAGTGTGTGTGGGGTTGGAGGTAAGTGGAGAGGGGGTGGAGGAGGTATGTGGAGGGGTGGAGGAGGTATGTGGGGGGTGGGTAGAAGAGGTATATGGGGTGTGTGGGGGTTGAGGTCTTCTATCTCCTCCTTCCCCTAGCAGTTTCCATGTTTGTGTGTGGGGGGCTGATGCCGGAAAGCCTGCTCTCCCACTGCCTCTTAAGAAGCAAATGGCCGCCTCTGCTCTCTCCCGGCCTCCCTCACGATCAGGCTCTCTCAGGCTGCACTTTGCCAGGTGCAGGGCGATCAGTGGCTCACTCCCCTGCGGCCGCTCTAGCCAACCTGTCTTCATCAGGTCCTCTGCTCTGTTCGCCGGTCGCACTAGCACTCACCGGAGCGGCAGACCTCTGCGCTCCCCCTGATCAGCAGACCGGTCTCCCTCGTGGCTCAGCCCACTCCGCCACGACAGATCCTCCATCTCGCCCGCTTCTGTAGTCACCGCCAGCAGCAACTTGCTTCTCCCCCAGGCACTCGATTTCACCGCCTCATGGGCCGATAGAAGCCACCGTCCTCCACTGAAGCGAGTGATCTCTAACGAGACACTCCAGCACACCCGCGGACATTACTGGCAGGGGATATGGGGGCTGCATTGCCCCAAGTCTCTTTTGGTCACCCTCTCTCACTCTCCGGATCTTAGGAGCCTCTGCACCGTTGGGCAAGGATGGCTCGATCAGCGCCACTCCGTCTCCTCCTCTGCCAGTCCCCAAGGAGAAGATGGCCACCTCGTCTCCCCCCGCGAGCCTCGTGCGGCAGCCACAGAGAGGTCGGGATGTGATTTTGTATTTATATATTTATTTTGTGCTTTTGTTTTGTGAGTACTTTGGCTGGGCAGGCGGGGGATCCCGTAAATAGTTCTATCCCTGGATTTTGCTTTAGTCACAGTACGATGGGAAGCAGTGCTGTGTAGGCCTCAGTATACAGCAGGCCCTCTCCAAACTGGTCGCACTCACCCCACTGACCCTTGCTCGGCTCCGCTCACCTTAAATTTTAGACTCCGGGACTGGGGATGAGTGCACTGATTGCTGTCCTGCCATGAAGGTTGTGCACCACTCTGGATTTCCCCACAGTCTTGGGGAAAGCAGGGTGGGCCTCACGACAAGCTTCTGTAGTGCCAGGCACCTACTCCTAAAATCTTTGGCCGGTTACTGTCACAGCTTGTGGGTCTGCCTTCAAGGATTTCCTGAATATATTTAGATTTATCGTCAGTATCATATAGATGGTGCTGGAGTTAATGATTTTTATTGAGGAGCTCCAGCTCTAAGCGGCCATTTTGCAGCGTACCCGACCACGCCCCTTTAAAATGATTTTTTAAAGCTTTACTGTAAATTAAAAGAAATACATCAGAAATAATTTTACAACCTACAGTATTTTACACAAAAAGAAACATTTCCCTAGAAGACTATATGAAGTTTAACTTCTATAATGTTAGTGCACTGAGTATGCCATGCTCTTTTTTTACATTTTGTTTGTCAAAAAACATAAGTCATCTCTGGTTTATTAGGTTAGGTCTTAGGTAACCTCTACACTGAGTCTCTGAGGAGGGAACCATTTTAGCCTCCCAGACACTTACTATTTCAAACTCTTACAGTATATCTCCTGAACAGGACATCTGATTTGAAAAATAAAAGCAGTGCTGGAAAATGGCAAGAGAAGATACAGCATGTTGAAAGAAGTTAAAAATGCCATCAGCACGGATTGCTGCTTGGATAAACTCATTGGCGTTGATCAAATAATGGGAACTGTTCATTTTTCACAGACCGCTCCAGTTACGAAGAGGTTAAGCGTAAGGATAATACATTTTTTGCTACAACTGTGGTTTAAAGGATGATAAGAGTACAATGAAGAGAGCTTTGCATTTGCTTATCCTGCAGTCCCTCTTCTGACAGATGCTTGGAAAACGAGGGAGGAAGGGAGTGTAGTAGAGAGAGGAGGAGGACGGTAGGGGGGAAAGAAGAGCAGTAGCTAATTCTCCGTTTTCTGGTTGAGTTGCCACCTAAAGCTTCTCTCTCCTTATCTCCTCCTTCTGTTTCACAGTTTACAACTTTTAATTATTTTGTGCATTTCCGAGGCTCCATTTCCTTCTGAACAGTGTGAACTGCTGTCTGCTCTGGATTAAAAAGCTTGAGATTATATCCATGGCAGTCAATATAAACTGTGAGTGCGAGCACCTTTGGGAACGCACAGGCCCGGGAGATAGGGGAGTGGAGAAAAGTCAAACATAGACATAAGCAGGGCTGGCATTACACAAAATGTAATAATATTTTTTAAGTATTATAGTTGCAGTTAACAAGACCAGTCTGATCCCACATCGTCGTCGTCAACGAAGGCTTCCGCCTCTGCATGGGGTGACCTCCCGCTGGTCTGTTCCACTTTAGGAGAGTCTCTGTGTTGTGGTGGTGGTCTGGTCCCAGTCCACAGACCGCAAATCTCTGCGCAGCGTCTCTGCTGTGTTCCTGACACTATAAGCTTAAGGGGAAATGTCCCTATCTAAGGGGCCTTTCACTACAGTGCAAACAAGCTGGTAGGGATTCAGGACCCCACTGGGGCCTAAAGGGGCAAACTAGACCTAGTCCAGGGAAACACAGCTCTCTGGACACTACCTGCTCTGTTCTGCTCCCCCTTCCGACTGGCGTGGCTCACAGCGCGCCAAATGTATCAATCCTAGATCTCCGTGATCCTCACAGCCCTATTGGCTGTTGCGCGCCATGTGACAAGCAGCCCCTGGGGCTGTTGGGGATTGTAGTTCCCCTTGTGGAGCCTGTGTAATGGTCGACGCAACTATTGGGCCACAGCGCATGTGCAAGCCTCCTATCACGAATGTGCGATATAGAAAATGGCGGCCCCGGCTTCCCAGGTGCGCCACGGAGCCTCTGGAGCACCGGGCCGCTTCCTGCAGCACCCGCCCTCCTCTCTGCAAATGAGCACCGGGGACAGGGGGGGGAACAAATGCCTGGGAAGTAGGGGGTTCAGGGGGGGAGAGTGATGGGGGCTGCAGGGGGGAGAGTGATGAGGGCCACAGGGGGGGAGAGTGATGAGGGCCGCAGTGGGGGAAGAGTGATGAGGCCCACAGGGGGGGACAGCGATGAGTGCTGCAAGGGGGTGAGTGATGTGGAGTGCAGGGGGGAAGAGTGATGGGGTGTGCAGGGGGTGGAGAATGATGAGGGCCGCTGGGGGGGAGAGTGAAGGCCCACAGGGGGGAGAGTGATGAGGGCTGCAGGGGGGAACAGTGATGAGGGCTGCAGGGGGGTGAGTGATGTGGGGTGCAGGGGGTGGAGTGTGATGGGGTGCAGGGGGGGAGTGATGTGGGGTGCAGGGGGGAGAGTAATGTGGGGTGCAGGGGGAAAAGTTATGTGGGGTGCAGAGGGGGAGACTGATGTGGGGTGCAGCGGGGGATAGTCATGTGGGATGGAGGGGCGGAGAGTGCTGTGAAGTGTAGGGGGTGAAAGTGCTGTCCGGTGCAGGGCGGGGGGGGAGGGGGTGACAGTGATGTGAGGTGTCCCGGGGGGGATGGGACAGAGATTAACGGGGGGGGGGAACTGAGGTGGGAATGAGGGGGGGGGGAATAGAGCTGGGAACAGAGGAGGGGAGCGGAGACAGAGGGGGAGCGGGAAAATTTACTCCCGGGCAACGCCGGATATATCAGCTGCAGTAGTTGCTCAATAAAAGGTTAAAGAACAAAGGAAGGACTTGGTGTAAATAAAAGGGGAACGAGTTAAGCTGCTTGACTCTACCACTTGACCGTGTGCAGGAGACAGAGCAATGGGCAGAATGAACTTCGAAACAAATTTTCGACTCTGAACAAAATTTGAGAGAGGACCATTCTCTGCTTCATTTTTTTGTGGGGGGAGCTATATACTGTGCAAACTTTTGAGTTTGTGAGTTAAAAAATTCTAACTTTTACCAAAAGTTTAAAGTTGTAACATTTTGCAAATATGTAAGTACAGTTTCATGATTAGGAGTTTTTGAAAACAAGCAAGAGCCAGCGGGAGACAGACCTTTCTAATTTCATTAGCGGTCACCAGTTGTATATATAGCCCCTGAAACGTCCCTCCAAATAAATTAGGGAGACATCCCTGTGCTGAAAAAGAAGCACACCTGAGAGATATGCTAATGACTGCAAAATATATTTAAAAGAGTCCCATCCCACACTTTCTAAAAGAAAAGCCATACCAACTATATAGAGTTGATAATAAGCCTTAGGCACCAACCTTATGACTGGAATGGTGTCAGGCCCATTCAGATCCCAGGAAATCTGCAGATCAAAGAACTGCCAGATCCGAGGCGGAACCAAATTCACAAAACAAATTCGCCCATCTCTACTCATAAGTATGTGTCCATTTTAGGACATCTTCATCTGTCATACAAAGCTCCATCCTACCTCCTCCTTATTTCCAAGCTCCACCTCCAAAACTCCCTACTGTATGTCCTTCAAAACTCCCTAATCCTTGCTTGCTGTTCCTAAACTCCTCCCTCCATCCATCAAAACTCCCTACTCCTTGATTCTAAACGCCCTCCTCCTTGCTTCTAAACCCTGCTCCTTGCTTCTAAACTCCCTTCTCTATGCTCCTAAACTTGCTCCTCCTTGCTTCTAAACTCCCTACTCCTTGCTTCTAAACTCGCTCCTCCATGCTTCTAAACCCTCCTCCTTGCTTCTAAACTCCCTTCTCTATGCTCCTAAACTTGCTCCTCCTTGCTTGTAAACTCCCTACTCCTTGCTTCTAAACTCGCTCCTCCATGCTCCTAAACTCCTTCCTCCTTGCTTGTAAACTCCCTACTCCTTGCTTCTAAACTCGCTCCTCCTTGCTTCTAAACTCCCTCCTCCTTGCTTCTAAACTCGATCCTCCATGCTCCTAAACTCCTTCCTCCTTGCTTTTAAACTCCCTCCTCCTTGCTTCTAAACTCACCCCTCCATGCTCCTAAACTCCTTCCTCTTTGCTTCTAAACTCCCTACTCCTTGCTTCTAAACTCCCTCCCTTTAAGGAGACACAGGAAAGTGACTTACAATTATGTGACTCCAGGACAGAAGAAGAGAAAATCGAATGAGAAACAATGCCCTTTGTGGGATCGAGAGGCTCGATCTTTTCGGGGAAAAATAGGAGCAGAGGATTTAGAGCAGGAAGAGCTGTGCAGAAGAAGAAGAAGGAGACTGAAGACGATTAGTTGCTTTACCCGAGATCACTGGACTCAACTTCCCATAAAGCCTTTGAAAAAGTCACAGGGTAGTGACGAAACGCGTAAGGTCCTGACGATTACGTCATCACGCAGAGTCTGGAGGGTTCGGACCAGACTCAGAGCACTTCTGAGACTGCGAGGACTTCAGCATTACTTTCCTGCAGCAGGACTCAGGCTGCTCCGCTTTCATTTTGGATAAAGTGCCCAGCTGATTACACAAATAAACTCACACCGTGGGTTTCTCTCTGAGGACTGATCTCTGGAAGCGGACATGCTGGCGGCGATATTATTTATTGACAAATGCTACTTTAACACTTTCCTGTTGTAAGTGTGACTTTCCCCCCTGCACCCCCACTTCCCCCTCCTCTTCCCCTTCATTAAATACTTTTATAAGCTATGGGACGTGTGCTATCTGTCCTTTTCTTTTCCTAGGTCTTATCTCGATGTGGTTTATCCTGGGAGAGCTGCCTGGATCCTATAGCTCTTTCTCATTATTTGCTGATTTTTTATATTGGACTTCCTTAATTGGGACTGGTTTATTTATGTTTTGTTTGTTTTGTTAGTTGTTCATTTACATTTTTCACATTTATAGAGTGAATTTTTTATTATCCTGCTTAGATTTTTTTTATTTATCTGCGTTCTTTATATATTTCCAGGTGCCCCTGGCTATATATTCCTGGCCCCAGTATTCTGTCCTGGTAAGTGCAGGCAGTGCTGGGGTTAAACTCCTCTCACATGGGCCAGCATGTGAATCTCCCCACTGGGATGTTATTTTGTTGCGGTTTCCAGGTGCTAGTCTGGAAACGTTGGAGCATGTGCCAGGTGGGGGGAAGGGTTGGGCTCACTTCTATGCTACTACCCAGTTACTGGGGCTTAGGAGTGGGGCACACCCCTGGTATAAAAGATTGCTCTCTTTCACATTTAGTGAGTTCTCCCAGTGTAGCCTGCTCCTTAAGTAGTAGGCATGGTTCTACCTTGCCCCTTCAGGGGGTAAGGAGGTTAAGACAAGCCATGGGGCCTCAAGACCTGGGGGCCTAGTCAAGGGAAGAAAGTATGCGAGGAGAGGTGTCAGTGACCTGGATTGAGAAGGGGTTCAGAGAATGCATCTCTCTTACATGAGAAGAATATGAAGTGTATACTGGCCCACCAATAAACCCAGTTGTACCGTTCTCTACTTTTGAGTAACTTAGTCTAAAGGTTCCTGTGAGGAAGAACCTCTGCCCCGGCAGAGCCCTGCAGGATTGAGGGGCTGCACCATCCAGAAGAGAATGTCCTATGTCCTATACCCTATACCATCGCGGAAACTCACTCCTCCTGAGAACCAACAGGTAAGCACCACTAATACCATAAGGCTGAGTCCATAGAGACTTCAGCCGTGCGGAGGCGCCTTAGACCGCGCCGTCCGGGGGCGTGTCGGGGGGGGGGCTGTGATGTCACGGAGCTGGTTCACCCTCATTGGGCGAACCGCTCACATGACCGGCCCTGCGCTCCGGCGAGCTCAGAAACCAAAGATTTGTTAAGACACACGCTTCTGCAAGCTAAAAGCCTCTCTCATTGCAGCTGCGGGGGCTCACTGCCGAGCAGCAGCGCACCTCAGCACGGGTAAGCGCTGACCATGCCCGAGGCCTTAGACTAACAGATCTCCCTTAGGAGGGGGTGTTACATATATTCAGTATATATAGCAAATTAGAATAATCACTTATGAGCATATTCATATGTCTCGGACAGGTCTGCAACCCTGCCGTTCACCGTTATCTCTTAGCTTACAGCACTTCCACTGCAGCATGGGATTCTGGGAGATGACATGTAAATGAGCACAAAGGGTCATATTGACATAAACCCCAATGAGCTTATGCCTGCTGCATTACACAGCCTTTCAGCACAGCCTGGGTTAGGGCAAAGCCAGTAAACCTACTCACAGACAGTTCATTTTTTTCAGAGAGCCAGAGTGTGCCTTGTGCTCAAGCCACTGTAGTGACTTGAGTGCTCCTACTTGTGACCGCCTTTCCGGAGTCCGGCAAGTCCTGTTACTGTTCTATGATTCTCTTCAGCCAGAAGGCCAGGAAGATTCTCAGGGACTTTGATTCCTTCATCCAAAGAATCAGGACGTCCACTTCTTTTCCTTTCTTCGGCCAGAAGGCCAGGCAAGAAAGTCCAAGACTTTTGGCTTTCGGCCGCAACCTAATCACCCAGGGTCTTTTACTCTCAACGAGAGATGGCGACTAACCACGAAAACGTGCCACAAAATCAAAAACATCACACAGCCCATTCAAAACAAAAAATAAGTGTATTTGAAAACGAGAGGTAACTCTCAATGTATTACTTCCTGGTAAAATATTTTATAAATAAATAAATAAAAGGAGCACCCTGCTACAGTGATAATAGTAGGGCACCAAGTGCTCCATGTCACGTGCAGTTAAGCACCCCAACCAAAAAATGGCCGGGTGGGTTTAGAAATTGTCGTGCCCTCCTAGCCAAAAGGCCCGGGGAGTGATGAGTGCATGGGAAATAAAAAAATGTGGATAAAGTGTCCATGCTGGGAAAGGTTCGGGATGCCAGTACATCGCAGCGTTTGGAGACTATACCCGTCCCCTTTTGCGCTCTTCACGGTCGGCATCACAACTACAGACCACCAACCCCCTGTTTGCCGGGTGGGGTGCACGATACAAATTAAAATCTCGGGCTCTCGGTCAAAGTGTGTACAACTACCTGTCCTACTCCTGTCACAGGTGAGACAGACACTACACTTGATCTTAGCCAAAAGGCCGAGAAGCGATCTACATGATTGGATCTACATAACACTGCTCTTTAGAGCATGATAATTTGTCTTTCCTGGAAGGAACTACCTGACCCCCATATTATACTATCACCCCTCCTCACAGGTTGCTCTCGAAAGTTTTTTAGCCTGTGCATTTTTCATTACTTATCACATGTCGGTCCACGTTACACCGTGTATCTATATTCTATGTATTTGAATACTACTACAAGAATTACGTGAGTACAGTCGTAGGTCTCCCTCTTTTTAAAGCATAATACATATAGATTTTAGATTCATTCACTACTTTTATGGTGTGCGTTATATAGGATCTCTATGTCTGATGGCTTTGCCCACAGATCTCTCTGTCTCTAAATACAAAGTATAAATAGCGTTTCTAAAAATATCAAAATTTGAGGAATACTATTTTTTTTACTTAAACTTGCTGTATTCTTTTTTTTTTCTATCGAAATCGATAATGTTTCCTTAGATGTGCGAGAGTCTCTCTGCTTGTTTTGGAAATCGATAATGTTTACTTAAAGGTTTGAGATTCTCTCTGGTTTTTTTTTAGAATCAATATTTTCAATGCACAAAAAACAAGGGCCATATTGTTGGCAATGCAATATTGATGTTTTGCACCATAAAAATAACTCACGTTTTTAAGTTATCGAAAATTTATGAATCCTGCCCTAACTTTAGTAGGGTGAACGAGGGCATTTTGAAGGAGTGAGGGGCTTTTGAAGAGGACAGAGGAGGACGTTTTGGTGGAGGGAGGAGAAAGTTTAGGAGCCGGGAGGTGGTAGTTTTGAAGGAGGGAGGAGGAAGGAGGGAGAAGGGAGTGTAGAGGCAGGGGGGATTGAGTTTTGAAGAACGGGAGAATCAGTTGTGGAGGACGAGTATAGAAGGAAGGGGAAGATGTTGTTTAGAAGCATTTTAAAGAACTGAAGATGAAGTTTTGGAAGAGGGAGAATTTGTGGGAGAAAGAATGGAGTTTAGGAAGTGGTAGGACAGAGTTTTTGTATGACAAATGAGGATGTCCAAAAATGAACACTGTAGGTACAGTAAGGGCAGTGATGGCAGTGTAGTCCCTCATAATGGTGCGACCTGATGATCAACCAACACCTAAGTGCCTCATTGGAAATGCCCAATGCTTTGAATTTATTGCTTAGCGTATATGCTAATAATCCCGGTCAGTGCAGCCACAGATGAGCTCTCTAGCTTTCACTCTATGGGTTTGTGCCAATTCATTTGGCCTGGGTACTGCATGTTGAAATTACTTGGAAAGTGTACAGTATCTACTCTCTGCATCTATCTGGTATGCGTTCTTTAATTGTGTTCACAGCAGAAGAGCAAGCTACCCCTCCCCATGCACAAACACTTCACTGCCAAACCTTCCACCCCTCCCACCTCACATACCCAAACACTTACCTAAAAAGCACATTGGGATGTTGAAGAAAGAAGTAGCTCAAGCTGCCTTCTCTCAGCCTCACAAATACACGGCCCTGCCAAACATACAGCTATATTCATAAAACATATACACTGTGATAAACACTCCATTACTACACATAGGCTAACCAGAGGCAGACACATTTCATGTTAGCATCACTATTCCTCAATATACACTGCTGGACGGATTATGGATACAGGAGAATGTTTCATGTATAAAATAGTTGTAACCCCCTTTGGAAATACTTTGGCTTAAAAGGGTTATCGGTGTGGGCCCACACAGAGTAACACCCATCACATTATGTGGGGTGACTATGAAGAATCCTAGCCCTGCCCTTGTTGCCCATAGTGATAGTGTGCCATCACAGGATATTTATAGTATATACAGAAGGGAGAGGGTTCTAGATGGTCAGGTCCCAGGAGGAGTTGAAGAAGATGAATTTTTCTGTGAATAGTGTATATCAGGTCACAATTAAGATACAGTATGTATAGTATATGGTAAGGATCCCCTTTATAGTTTTCTATTTGGAGACAGTTCCCTGTTTAGATAGCATTCCTGACATGGCTCCACACTACTCTAAAGGTTCCCAGAGAGGCAGACTATTCCCAGAGGGGGCTCCCAAAGCCTTAACCCCAAGGCATAGTTGTAGCTGCCCCATTGGAGGGTCCATAACTGAATCTCACCCAGAAGGCCACGTGGTGGCATTCAGTACCTGAGGCAGGGATGCCGAGCACAGATAGATAGAGAGTTGTACAAGGCCCGGCAGGGATCCAAAGGAGATGAGCACTACCAACACTACACAGCAGAGGGATAACTTAGGTAACAGAGGTTAGTAAAAAATCAACACCTTCTTAGCAGGCAGAGATAGGGGCAGCTAGGGAAGAAGATACAGACAGTACATACAGAGAACAGTGGTGAAACAATACACAAAGGGAAATGTACGTTGTGACAGAGACTATATTAATTGCGATTAATAAAGATAAAGATTGTAAAGATTGTAAAGATACAGCCCCCCTGATTACCCTCCCCCTGTTAATTTTGTTTCCCCCCCCCAATTTCCGTGTCTTTTGTCACCCCTTGTCCCTGTGTTTAGCACCCCCATTATTTATATGCATTTTTAGTGTGTTTGCTTTGCGCCGTATCACTCCAAGCATTATCTTGTATTCACATTATATTTACTATTCTATTGGCATATTCCATAGTGCCACTATTTATCTTAGTCAGAGAGTGCTGGGACTCCACCATTATTGATCAGTTTAAATGTATTGTTGTGTCATTTTAAATTCACGTAAGTCTGAGGCCAGGCTGGGGGCGCGCACACAGGCGCTCGAGCACCATGACATCATGTGCTCTGCTCAGCCGGGCGATTTCTAGACAGATAGTTGTGCTCGCGGGGGTGGTTTCAGGGGGGCGTGGCCATGACATCACGGAGCTGGTTCGCCCTCATTGGGCGAACCACTCACGTGATGCATCAGCGAGCAGCCCAATCAAATTTGGTTGTCTCGCCAAGCAGCAAGCACACGTGCACGCACCCTCACCCTGGACGAGGGCATTCAGAGTTATCACTCTGATTGTGTCGAGCGCGAGCGTGCACGCGCGGTTCGCTCCACCCTGGCGTCTGCCTAAGAAACGAGGGGGTGCAAAATTAGTAGGGAATTGTAGATGAATGAAAAGCGAGAAAGAAGCACTTACTTTCAAATCAAAATGCACTCTAATGACTTGTATGGGATTGTTATTGTTATTAATATTAGAATATAACCTTTATTAGGTACAATTATAAAATTATATATATGTACACTAATAATGAAGAAAATCAACATACAATTATAAAAGGCAAATCTTATTATCTAATTACAAGTGGAGGTATTTATGTGGGTAATTAAATAGCAATAAGTATAGATGGCGAAACCTATCCTGTTAGTGACTACTGGCTGTAGCTCAGTGTAATTAGTCACCTGGGCACTATTGGCTCTATAAACACTGTGCTTGCATTAACAGTGCAGACAGAATCATCTGTAAATTTATAACAACTAAGTCAGCATTGTATCAATTTAGTTCTGAAGAGCAAATTAGTTTGTCTAAGTATTGAGATGTGGCAGATATATCAAGCCCCTATACTATGAATCAATGATATTCTGTCTGTCAGTCTGCTATGGTGAGACTGCTGCTTTACAATTAGATCAATATAAAGATCGTTGGTGGCCTACAGAGTCCGATCACATCACTGATTCCCTGGGGGAATGGCATCCCACAAGGTACTAACTTGGTGTATTGTGATGGGAAGGATTTGTAACGTTGAACACTGAGCGTGGAATGCAGGCTGCAACAACTCAATACTTAGACTAACTAGTGTGCTCTTCAGAACTAAATTGATACAGTGCTGACATGTATTATACATTGAGAGATGATTCTATCTGCACCTTTACTGCAAGCACAGTGTTTATTGAGCCAAAAGTGCCCATCTGACTAGTTATACTGGGCTGCAGATGCAGTGAGGCTTACTGCCATAATGGGTGTAGCACGATGCGGCGTGACGCCTGCGTGAATACATACTTTCCCACACATGTTCACGGCCAGGCCACACCTCTGCTCCGGTGAGGCGGAATAATTATTTGTGTGGTTATGTTATTTTTTTTCATTACATGGCCAGCAGGTGGCGCACTGAATATCTTTGCCTATGATACTCGCTAGCCACATGTATCTGTACTCTTGAATGCTACTGTACTGTACAGTTGTAATTCCGCAGGTGTCTCAATACAAGATACAATGTAGACGTGTCTCGCTTTAAGCACTGCCTTTCCTCGTGTAATGGCCTTGTACTTCTCCATCACACTATACTCATTAACACAATGTATCTCAGTCCGTTTGTACATGGCATGTAACATGGCATTTTCTAAACCAGCCTGCAGTTATGCATATATAATATATTGTGCCATTCAAGACAGTACAGATAAGAAGTCAACTCTATCTGACATCTATGATTATATCTCTACAAAGTACCCATTCTACAGGAAAAAAAAATTAAAAAGCTGGAAGAATTGTATTCGACACAATTTAATCTTTAATGATTTCTTTATTCGAATACCGCACCCCGCCATGAAGGGCGTGCCATACATGTTTATCGGTAGAACGTGTAATTAATGCATCTATTTCTTCTTCTTGATTCTTACTAAATAACATTCTCACAATTATTTTACTGATGAAACTGCACAAGAGTCGGCCCGAGGAAGATGTCAGTTGAAGAAGATTGTAGATTTGGAAGAAGATTGAAGAAGATTGTTTTATTTCACCAAATCTTTGTTAGCTATCTCTAAACTGTCATTTACTGTAATCAAATTTAAAAAAAAGTCATACTTGAAATATACTTGTTAGCCATCGGACGTTTTTAGGGGAATAAGTGGCGGGTTACATTTAAATGAAAGGGATATCATATGAAATAGACGTGAATAAAGGGTGGGTTACATTGCCTTTACATGTAGATTAAAGACACACTAGCACACGAGCGCTGCCTATCATTACTACGGAGTACCACGACTGACGCTAAAACTCAATTTATTTCCGGTGGCGGAGCACTCACGAGTCAGTTGTGCAAAACGTAAATAAATGCAAATAATTGCTGCAGACTTAGAAGCACCATGCGGCAGCCACAACAGCACTACATCTTACTACATCTGTGCGGCAAGTAGTTACTAACAGGAGAAGTTCTGCCATCTATACTTATTGCTGTTTCATTAATTAGAACAGAAGGGAAGCTGAGCACACCAAAAGAAATGCAATAATTTATAAAAAGTTCATTTAATTGACTGATTACAGTCACAAACCATCCGATGTTTCGGTGTACAAACACCTTCTTCAGATCACTGTGCTCAGCTTCCCTTCTGTTCTACATGCAGTTACCCTGACTAGGTTTTTTCTGCTTGCAGCACCCACCACTATTCATGTTTGTTGCTCTTGTTCCCATAGAGTTGGGGCATCCCAAGTTGCATTTATCTTGACTCTTGTGTGTTTCATTAATTACACACATACATACCCCTCACTTGTAATTAGACATTAAGATGTGTGTCTTTGTAAATTGCATTGTTGGTGTGTACATACAGTATATATTATATTTAAATGGTATCTAATAACGGTTATAATTGAATATTCATAAACATCCCATACCAGTCATTAGAGTGCATTTTGATTTCAAAGTAGGTGCTTCTTTCTCATTTTCCATTTAGTCCATTAGAGATCCTGTTCTTGAGATCTTCATGTTGATTCACTCCCCGTAGGAAACATAAAACACATGGGAACAATGCAAAACAGCTTTGTGTATAGATGCATACTCAACGTGACTCATTTAATGTCAAGGGACTTGTGAATAGCTATCAAACCATGTCGTTTTAACTGCTTCTTAACAAAATCAGCATACCTGTAGTATTTTTGTAATGTGTATCATGGTAAGGCTTCCCATCCGAAATCTTAAAAAGCATTTAAATACATCTTGGAATATGAAGCACGTTTTCTAAATATCAGAGAATGTGTTAAAGCTGCAGACCAAGCAATATCCTACATGTTTTTTTTAAATTAAATAAATCAGTTATGTACTATGAGAAAATACTTGTAGCATTTTTTTTTTAAAAACACAACTGTGAATGACATTTTTATGTATGTATTATAATGGGACAAGCATTTTTTGTTTCTTTAGCAACCATTTATAAACTCACATATCCTTCCCCTTCTGAAACAGGCTCTGGCACACCCCTTTTTGAGCCCTGCCTTCCCTCTAGCAGTGCACCAATTTTATCTAGTACCTGCCTGGTCACATGATCTTCCCCACAGAACTTTGCATCTTTGGTCCTCTTCTGCTGCACTGACGCCATTTAGTAAACCCACGAGCCGAATCTTTGCCAATCGATCACAGGAGAACAGATTGATGGCCAGTTTAGCTAATTACTTTTCATTGTGTGTATTGTATTGATGCACATATTAAAGGGGGGGGGGGGGGGAAAGCATGGATTACTGCTTTAAGTGACTGAGTTCTTTGCACAATATGTTTGGAAATGTACTGCTCTTTTTTGTTATCCATCTTTATCTTGGTTTATCCCCTTGCTTATGCATCTCTGCTATGCTTTATTCCCCCCCCCCCTCTAATATAAAATATATTTGCATTTCAGAAAGTAGTTTGCACAAAATCTTTATCCTTAATTCCAGCATTCTTTCGTACATTCAAAATAGCTGGACAGATTCGACAAGATCAGGCATTCAACAGTCTTTTAATAAAAAAAAAACCTAATGAATCCTTCATAAAGCATATTCTTGAAGACTATTCATTCATTGCTGCCTTAATTAACTTCAGCATGTGCCTGTGCACAGCTCTCAACAAAGGCTCTTTTATAAACATATGCACTTTTGTTCTGCTTCCTTTATGTCCTTTATCTGTCATAAGAGGTTTCAGCATGGAAAGTGCTCTATACATCTCCAGAACAGGAGCATCATATTTCTCGACCTTGATGTTATGTTTTCACCCTGTTACTAAGAAGAAATGGAAATCAGTGTGTTCGATTTTTTTGGGGGTTGAGGGAGGTTCAGCCTATCTGAATAACCAGAGCAATACATGTATTGATATTATACACATTATAAACATATTATATATATATATATATATATATATATATATATATATATATATATATATAATAGCATGTTCTTGTATAGCACTGCTAGTTTTTTACTTAGAGCTTTACAGAGATATTTTGCAGGCACAGCTCCCTGCCCCGTGGAGCTTACAATCTATGTTTTTTGGTGCCTGAGGCACAGGGAGATAAAGTGACTTGCCCAAGGTCACAAGGAGCCAACACCGGGAATTGAACCAGGCTCCCCTGCTTCAAACTCAGTGTCTTTACTCACTGAGCCACTCCTTCTCCCATGGTATGGTACACACTCATTCTCCCCCGGAGGGAAGAGAACCAGAGTAAGCCCAATAGTCAGACTCTTGGTGGTGTGACCTGACCCTCTCAAGTGGGTAGAGGCACTACTGAATTTGGGGCGGCACTGTCCTTAAGTACAGCCAGGAGGAGGGCACTGAGTATGTCTCATGATTGATCATGCTCAGGCCGGATGTCACCGCCTGCCGCTGTCACTCAAGTGCAGCTCCTCTGAGGGGAAAACTCCATGTTGACTACTGGCAGCCTGACTGTACCAGGGATTACTGCCAGGAGTAGGTGTAACGCTTGCACGAGCCCACAAACAAGACCTGACCCTGGCACTGAGGTGGGAAGGACTATGCCACACACCCACAGTAGCAGGGGCGGGTCCAGAAGGTGGTTTGTAGCATTGTTGGGTCTAGGTATGAAGAAAGGGTTAATCCAATACGTGCCGGGGTACGTGGGTTGGAGAGGTACACGTAGTTGAAGTCCGTAAGCCTGTGGTCTGGGGTTGGAGAGGTACTCATAGTCGTTATCCGTAAGCCAGGAGTCAAGAGCCAGAGAGAATCCAAATGCAAAGCCAGGTCGGTACACGAGTGGTTAATTGCAGAGAACAAGACAAGACTGGGCTGGACAAGACAGGCACACGCAAAGGCTACACATAGTTATGCTCAGCAATGAGACTGAGCACTGAGCAGGTTCTTATACAGGAAGTGACCAATGAGGCAGGAGGCGGAGCGGAGGCGTGGTCCCAGTGGAGACAGGGATAGGCTGCAGGAAGACTAGGGCTCACAGCAATCTTGACTCGCAGCTGGGGCTTGTTGTGCGACATCACGCGTGCACGCCGCACGCAGCGGAGGCGTGGCGCGACCGAGGGGGCAGAGCTAAGGTCCGTGAGCTGGTAGAAGAGGAGCGGGTGCACGCGTGCTCTGTAAACAGGTTTCCACGAAGGAGAGTTAGAGCACTACTACACAAAAAATAAATTGCTAGAGAGTGTGTCCCAAAAATAAAGGTTTAATGGGTCAGAGCATGGTAACAAAGAAAAAATGAGCCCTCAGGCCCCCACCGACATGTCTCTCCTTCGTGGAAACCTGTCTATTGCTGTGGAGTACCGGATGCACACACCTATGAAGATTTAATCCCTGGAGGACCGCCTTCAACAAGTGAGTTATTTCACTCAATCTTGCACCATACTTTCCCATTCAATGTTTTGGCTGGACACTAGCAAGTGTGAGTACTTACCGATCTAGAGGTGGTACTCTTCCAGTTTATTGATAACTAGTGGAATGAGGTGTGTTATTTTATAGGTGGTCACCATTATTATTATGGGATACTTCAAGGATACAGCTTATGGCATTTAAGATTTTTCTGAAGTTGTTGGGTCTATGTTAAAGAGCACCACACAGCTTTTTTCCTTTCCGCGTGCTCTGTAAACACAGCTGAGTGCACGCACCAGCAGGGGGCGGATCGGAGACAGCAGCCACTGCAGTACTGTTATGTAGAGAGGAGGGACCGCGCCGCAAGGGACGCGATCCCCAAATCCTCACAGTAGGGCAGTCTAGTAGCCATAGGTGACCTGGCTACATATATATAACACAAACTGGCTCTCTGATAAAGGCTCCATTGGGAGCCAAAACATTGAGGAATAAATTTCACCTTTGGATTTTGGAGTGGCTGACCTTTTTTCTTTTATATATATATAGAAATATATATATATATCACAATCAGAAATCAGATATGGCTAACTCCATTAAATAAGTGGTGTCAAAACCAAACAGTTTATATATGGATGATAATCCAAATAGTGTCTGGTGGTGCTTTTGGGAAAATTAAATATAGACACACATATGAACTAAGAATCTCAATATAAGTACTCAGATAATACCACAAAAATATAAAAATAAATATATATATCGAATAGTACAAAATGAATGTAATTAAACATATCAAAAAGTAACAAATACAAGAACAAAACACATACAGACACAAATAAGGAACCTCCTAAATAATTCCTCTGAGGACATACCAGAAAATCAAATAACACCTTCTGTAAGCTACTTCTAATCAAAAAGACGACATGGGGAACAGAAAAGTGCCCCATGCAGTCACGACCGGCCGGTCATAAAACCAGAACTAGTAAAAAAAGTAGACTACAGCTACTGACTGACTGCTAATACATCCAGGTGTTGCACAAGAGACATAAATATAGCTGTAAGTATCCTACAAATAAAGGCAGTAGGCTAACTGTCTAGAGTGTGTCAGTGATGAGCAGAAGAGGCTGACCAATAATGGCCAGACATAACAGTACAGATGCAGAAATATAATGCAAAGTGTTGACAATGATACAGAATAAACCAACATCTTCTAAGGCCTCACATAATATAATTGCATAAGATCCCAAAGTAAGAATATATGCTTTTAAGCTCCTGAAAGCAACATCCACATAGATGGCAGGAGTAAAATGATGAAGAGAACTGATACTCAGCTGGGTGGAAGAAAAATGGATTCCTATGATGTCCAAATCAGCTGGATAAAGTAACAGTCCCAAGAGACCAAAAACTTGACTCCAAAATACAGTAGGTGTAGCAAGACTCCCGGATAACAGAGGTGGAGTTCCTATTGGTGTCACACTCAACGCGTTTCACTTATATATTTATGTGGTTATTATCTGAGAGCGTATTTTGGGATTCTTTGTTCTTTTGTGTGTGTATGTATATATATGTAACGGGTTTCCCCCCCCCCAATCTCACATTGGCCCGGGTAGTCTAACCAGTCCCCATTACATGTTCGTGTCCGGTGGTGCACCTGTAGGCAACAGTGCTCCTGAGTCTCCCGCTTGATGGTATTAGGGGATGTCATCCAGACAGGCAGCTGAGGTAGTATGTGCGAGTCCTACCTATATCCAGTGCAGCGCCTCCACCTCATCAGGATCTGTGCTTCCGCAGGGAGATGGTCCTGGTGAGGGACTCCTTCTTGGTGGTGCCATCCACTGCTGAGTAACTTCACACTCACACAGTGGAGGTATATTCGAACAGGGCATCTTTATTGATGGTTGGTATGGGCAAGCTGCCCCTCACAGATAACAGCTCAGCCACTCATCTCACTGCAGCATTCCATTAGGAAGGTCCCTTCTCCAGTAGATCTGCTTTCCACCTCTACTCTCAGAGAGATTCTCCAGCTTCTCTGGCTGCTGTCAGCTCCTCTCCTGAGCTGCTTTGTCTCTCTCAGCTCCTCTAACTCTGCTGCGTATGCTCACTGACTCACAGCTAGCAGGAGACACTGCATTGTTGCAGACCTTCACGTGCCTCTCACTGATAACAGCTCAACAACAGGAAACTGAACTCCTAACTTTAGGCAGTGCTGTGTCTTATATCACCCCCCGGAGAACAAACATGCTCTGTATCACTAAGTGGGAACAGACTGCATGTTGTCACTTCCTTTGGGGACATATGACACCTCACCAGGGTGTGAGGGCAAACCTCATTGATAGCATGCTGGCAATCCTGCACACTTACCAGGTTTACTGCCAACATGAGAAAGAGATATGTACACCAATCCTAGACATGGCTACATTCTCCCCCTGGTGGAATCCCAACGCCCTCGCTTGGGACCTAAATTTGCGGAACCTTCCTTCAGGTAGCACTGCAAAACATAACAACACATTATTACAGTACATATCTTTTCTCATAAACATAATAACAGACACATCCTAACGTAGATGTGTAACAACCAGAATTACCCCCTGCTGTAGTATCCATTACTGGTACCCCTATACCCTCTTAAGGTGGCTTACGTACAGCATGGTCCACTGGGCTTAGAGCATCAATGCTGTAATACTCTAGGTGACATACTGGACACCCACAATCAGCCCAAAATTCTGGCATGGATGCTGATGGACCGAAAGGATCATGCCCATACACCTCCCTAAGGCATCTCCGGGAAATGTAGCATATCCCCTCTGGACTACACCACGTCTCATCTAACCCGCCAGGATCCCAATTTTCTGCATCAAGGGAACCCATCTCGAACGTAAGTTCGCCCTCCCAGGAATGGTGAAAATTACGTACCCAATTTTGGCGATCCCTAATAACTCTTTCTGACAGTGAGGGCACATAGGGGGCTCCCCGGGCAATAGGCACCATATGAGCAACATTACCCAAATCCCCAGATGAAACTCCCAAAGTTCCTGGAGACCCAAAATTTGACCCAATGCTCTTAGAATCACACCCCACCACAACAGTACGATTGTCATCATTAGGGCTGTATAACATTCTTTGCATAGCCATTTTCCTCCCCGATCCCTCATCAGAGGTAAAACAGTCACCCCAGTCCAGATTTTCCCCAGTCCATTCTTCAGAAGTGGCTCGGGACTCCCCAGACAACCCTTTGCTAGACTGGGACCCGTAGGAAAAAGTGACAGGGGCAGGGATTTTAACTATGGCCGGGGGTTGGGCATAGGGAAACACTGCCGGCATACGCGGGGCTACGACCCGCAACTTCTCGCTACCTTGCCCAGTACCATCGGACTGGCACTCCGGTTCACTCACCTCCTTACTTCCAGGCTTCCGCAGGGCCTGCTGGCTCTTCTCGGACCCAGGCAACCTGGTACAGCTGCTTGGCCGAGAGGACACGGCCATCTCGCTGGACTCGCCGCCATCTTGCGTTGGGTTCCCAACCGGAACCTCTTCCTCCAGAACGACATCCGCCGCCGGAAGTGATGGTTCTGCTCTCTGCTCCGTCTGGGCCTGGGCTAGGCTAATCTCCGCCGTTGCCACCACCGGCGCCTGTGGAGGGTAAGGATGTATCTCACCTCTCCGTCGGCTCGGGATGGGTTCCTCTCCACCGTCTGTTCCGTCAGTCACCACGGTCGCGAGACTCCACCTCTCAGGTTGTTTCTGCAGTGGCGACACGAGACTCCGCTCCGCCGCTACACAAGTAAGTGCCGGTTCTTTTCCAGCACCGCTATAGTGATCCGCCGGTAGGCGCATCACCACCGATGGTTCGCTCGGTTCCATGGATAACGGGGCAGGTGATTCCTGCTCGGGAACCGGGTCTAAAATGTTCACTTGGGCACACAGGCCCTCTACAACCTCCACAGCTGAGGTAGGTGATTCTTTATCTCCAGCTTCACTGGTGTGGTCCGCCGGCTGGGGCATCACCACAGCTGGGTGTTGGTCGCGGGAGGCACTAAGTAATTTCTCCCTGAAGACAGCCTGAACTTCAGCAGGACTCATAGTGATATAGAGTCCCGGCTCCTCCTCCTGGTGAACCGAAATGGCTGATGACTGCTCAAAACTCTCGCTCCCCCTGGTGGAATTTAAAGGAGGGGCGGCACACTCTTTAAAGGAGTTACTCTGGCTCTGCGCTGAGTCACTCACATCAGCGGGGAGGGGCTCTGAGTCCGTCACAGTCCTTGAGGGCGCGGCCACAGCTTTCGCGCCATACCTCCCCGCAGGGTGGAGTTTTTCTTTTGGCGCCAATCCCGGCCAACTTTCTTCAAGTTTAGCATTTGCAGCATTTTCTGCAACTGGCCCACGCGGTCTCCCAGGGAAGCGGGAACCGCCATTTTGGATCGCTCTGCCATCCATATTCGCAGCAGTTGCAACTTCATGTTTCTCTATCTCATCCACTAGCCTCTCTAAGGACAGGGGGTCACCCCGCCTCCAGGAGCACCGCATCTTGGCCACGACAGGATGGTCAGGCATCGCTCCTCTCAGAACTTGATAACAAAAGTACACTTCCACCTCAGTGGCCTTAATACGATCCCCTTTTCGCATCTCCCGTAAGACTGCTCCAATCCGCAGGAGGAACTCAGATAGCTCCTCTCCGTCTTTCTGACGAAGACTGAAGTACCGCTTCATCAATTGTCCTATGTCCTCTTCACACACAATGGACTGATTGAGCATTACTACTGACTCCAACGCCGTCGCCATTTTGGTTGCTGTGTTTGTTCTGTTATCGCACATGGAGCTCCTCTCTGCGGGGCAGCTGCCATACCGATACAACAAACATGCCTTGTGCACCACCTTGTGTACCTAATGTAGATCTGACTCGTGTTTGCACTACCTCAGGCTAGGCTCACTCTTGCTGTGTCTGCTGTATCTCCTTCCTCCCAGTCTGTGCTCCCTTCGGTAAGTGATCTGGAATGGACTAGAGTACTCTTCCATGCAGTACTTGGACGTCTACCTACTGTTGGCTAGCCTAGTGCAGATCCTCTCCAGAATTCCTGACCACGTTAACAGGCTATCCCTTCAGGCATCCTACCCCTAGCGCTACCTCAAGGTGACTAGGACAGCTATAGCCCCTCTCCAGACCCACTAACTCCTCTCAGGTTCCCAGGTTGTCCCTGCGGTTCCATCCCAACACAGCACAAAGTGGCATCATACACTTTCCCTGTTTCCTAGTGTGCCTAGCAAAAGCCTGTCCTGTTGACAGGTCTCTCAGCAGCGCCTCCAATTGTAACGGGTTTCCCCCCCCCCCAATCTCACATTGGCCCGGGTAGTCTAACCAGTCCCCATTACATGTTCGTGTCTGGTGGTGCACCTGTAGGCAACAGGGCTCCTGAGTCTCCCGCTTGATGGTATTAGGGGAGGTCATCCAGACAGGCAGCGTAGGTAGTGTGTGCGAGTCCTACCTATATCCAGTGCAGCGCCTCCACCTCATCAGGATCTGTGCTTCCGCAGGGAGATGGTCCTGGTGAGGGACTCCTTCTTGGTGGTGCCATCCACTGCTGAGTAACTTCACACTCACACAGTGGAGGTATATTCGAACAGGGCATCTTTATTGATGGTTGGTATGGGCAAGCTGCCCCTCACAGATAACAGCTCAGCCACTCATCTCACTGCAGCAGTCCATTAGGAAGGTCCCTTCTCCAGTAGATCTGCTTTCCACCTCTACTCTCAGAGAGATTCTCCAGCTTCTCTGGCTGCTGTCAGCTCCTCTCCTGAGCTGCTTTGTCTCTCTCAGCTCCTCTAACTCTGCTGCGTATGCTCACTGACTCACAGCTAGCAGGAGACACTGCAACATTGTTGCAGACCTTCACGTGCCTCTCACTGATAACAGCTCAACAACAGGAACTGAACTCCTAACTTTAGGCAGTGCTGTGTCTTATATCACCCCCCGGAGAACAAACATGCTCTGTATCACTAAGTGGGAACACACTGCATGTTGTCACTTCCTTTGGGGACATATGACACCTCACCAGGGTGTGAGGGCAAACCTCATTGATAGCATGCTGGCAATCCTGCACACTTACCAGGTTTACTGCCAACATGAGAAAGAGATATGTACACCAATCCTAGACATGGCTACATATATATATATATAGTTGAAAAAGATTTCACAGGCACTCCAATATAGTATCCTGAATGGGCTGGTGCATATCCCATAAAGATAACAAAAACATACATTACCAGAAACTGGCAAAAAGGAGACAGCACTCAGGCAGGTAAATTCAGTAAGTGTATTAAAACACAAAGCACAGAAGTCCAACGTTTCGATCCCACAGGGGGATCTTCCTCAGGGGGGTGCAACAGACACAGGACAGTGAGTGACTTTTATACGCCAACACCGAAGTGACATAAACATCTCCACATCATCAAAAGCATCATCATCGGGCGACAAAGCAGCTGTGCATAATACAATCTAATTAGATAATGCACCAACTCCATGTCTGTACTCCTATTGGGGAATCCAAGTCACATGATCAAGCCCAAGCTGTCAGTGGGATTGCATGTATACAAACTGAGATATATATATATATATATATATATATATATATATATATATATATATATATATATATATATACCACAAGCAATTCAGTCAGCACACTGTAGTGAAAAACGGAGAAAAAAAGCAGATGCTAGTCCCATAAAGAGCACATAACATACGAACCCATCCGGGGACCAGTAAAGAGACAGAAAACTGCACGGGGTTAATCCAAAAGTATGTATTCACGACATAAAACACACGTAAGCCGACGTTTCGGTCTCACAGAGAGACCTTCCTCAGGGCCGTGCGCCATTTATTATTTTTCCTGTAATACCCAGCATATATCTTTCCATGCTTCTCTGAGTTGTCTAAAGCTGCTGAATTGTCTTCACATTTAGGGTCAAAGTTTATGATACATACATGAGCATAGTTAGGATATACTGGTCAAACACTTCCCTTTTGAGGCCCAGTCAAACCTTGTCTTGTAAGCTTGTCTTGTATCTTCAAATTAGCTTCATCTCATCTTTTGATACTTGCTTGCCAAGGTAAACACAGTCTTCGGCTTTTTCTAGTTCTATTCCTTTTATTTTGATCTTTGTAGAGTTGACACATTTGTTGAACATCACTTTGGTTTGCTGATAATCAAATGGAGGTCTTCTAACTTTCATAAGCGAGTTCTCTGATTTGTTGCTGGAGGTCTAGTGGCATAAAATAACACTATGGTCTGAAAATTGTATATGACAACTATTCAACATTGAGTTTGATTCCCTTTTCTTCTCAATTCAATGTCCTGAACAGTTCTTTAAGTGTTGCTGTGAAAAACGTTGGTGACAAGGTGTTGCATCAATATCTCATCCTTATCTTGCTTATATCTAATAGTTGATATGAAATTCTAATAAATGTTCCTTATACTATCAATATACACTTCTTCAACATTTTGTTTTCTTAGTACCTTTAAAACCAGTGAGGAGTGGACAGAATCAAATGCTTTTTTTGTAATCTAGAAATCCTAAACTGAGGGGTACATCCTATTCATTACTTTAAGAAATTATTTCTTGTATGACTTGGATGGGGTCCATTGTGTTATATCCACTGAAAAATCCTGCCTTTTCTCCAAAGACTTGTGCAGCCGCTTAGTGAGTTTCTCAGTTCAAATCTTGCATGTGATGGAAGTAGACTGATTGATCTGTAGTTATTGAGGACTTCTTTGTCTTCTTTCTTGTGGATAAGGATAACAATAGCATTGCACCAAAGTTCAGAGGTTTTCCTGTTTCTCAAGAGCCATGTGAAAAGTTTGGCAAAGATTTTCTCTACTTCTTCCCCAGTTTCTTTCAAGATTTAAATTGTAATACCATTTCCCCTGGGAGCCTTACCATTCTTCATGGATTTTATTAGCTTCATTCGAGGAGGACGCATGGTCAGCGGCGGAGTTCAAAATCCGCCACTCCTAGGCACTTGCCTGTGTGTCCGCCTCCTTTCTGCTGCCCGCATGCTCCATTGGAATCCCAGTGTCAAATGACGCCAGGAACATCACAAACGTGACATTGCATGGAAACTCGACGTCATGATGTCATTTGGCGGGTTTCCAAAGGAGCAGCAGGGCGGCAGAAAGGATGCGGCTGTCACAGGCATGTGCATTCCCATTAGGTTCGATAGGCCTGAGAATGTTGCAAAAGTATATGGGGCAATAATTATTGCGCCCCAAAATTTTGCCGCCCTAGGCCCGGGCCTAACGGGATATTTGACACTGCGCATGGTACATCATTGGGGGTTTCTCCTCGCTCTTCCTCTGCTGCATTGTGCCCTGTGTTATTTGTGTTCTTATACAATTTCAAGAACAAATCCTCAACTCCCTTTTTGATAAGTGCCCAATCTTTTATTGTTGATCCATTATTTTGTTTGCGTGTGATAATTGGCTTCTTCTCACTCATGTTGCTATAGATGTAACTATAAATGCAGGATTGAGCATCATGTATGTTGCACCAATGTGAGAAATTGTGCGTAAGCATATCATGTTATTGGTTGCATCACACCATGCGTGAAAACATTAACATGTCTTAATCCCTTTCAGTCATTAGGTGGCACTGTGAATGAACTGCAGTGAGTTGTATGAGTTGTATTGTAAATGGCGCGGCCACCATGTTGTCCGTACAGCATGTGACGTTACTTGTATGTACAGAAGGAGCTGAGACAAAGCAGTGGAGGAGCAAGTACATTTTCTACGCGTGCACTTTATGGTGTATCTGGCGGCAAACAAATACAAGATTGTTCAGCGCTTGTATGACGTTGCATGAATACCGTCAAAAGTATTTTTACTGTATGTTTACTCTATTGAAAATTCGAATACAATAAATATATCCAGTGGATATGAAAATGTACAGTATACAGTACTGCACAGTATCCAAGCATGTTGCACTCGCCAAAACTTGTCCAATCGGTGACACTCCAGCAGTTTCACAGGCGAGTTACTGACCCTGCCAATGCCACTCAAAATTAATTTAGAAACAGATGGGAAATACAGTGGTACTAGAGTTGGCATCGAGTGAAGTTTTAGGCTTTGTCTAAATGTGCTATATGCTGATCTTTAAAAAAAAAATTGTAAATGTTCTCTTTGCTGACTAATTTTTCTTCTCTATCTTGACCTGATTTTGTGATCTTTAAGCCCAAACCTTCCTTCATTTCACCATACAGTAGAGTGACTACTTTATCATTAATTTGTCACTGAAGTACACTCTCTTACTGTCATAAGGATCAATAAAAGGAAACATTGCACTGAATCTTTTGACAGTGATCCGTTGTATTGGGGGGTGGGAGGGTGGGGGGTAATCTTTCACACAAACTTTATGTAATAATTACATTGACCACCTTTACAAATTGTGACCAGTGATTGTTGACAGAAATGGCATTGGAAATTTGAAGTTACTATAAAACATTTTGAACCGATCTGTATATAATATACTGTATAGGAAATTGCAATCTTGCATCTGCATTCTGTCTATGTCTGTGTGCCTCTTTTCTCTATGTTGGTACAACAATTTTCTTTATGTAGTGTGGCGGATGACCGTGGTTAGTGAGGCGGCAACACAGTTCTTCTAGTGAAATAATATGGAGGTGGTTTTAATTGTCCAAAAATATAACAAAACAATGGGTGCTCTGTCCCTTTAAGTAAAACAAAACATCAAACCAAAGGCCTATCCCCGCTAGGGGAACTAACTAAACAAAAGTTCAGTTTAACTACCTGGCTGGCTAGCTAACCTAGACCAGACCAACAATGTTCAGTAACACCAGTTGGCTCCTTACCTGAGAGCTTTATTCCCCTCGGGACAGCATAAATACGAGTAGCCTGTGTCTGTCTGTGAGCTCTCCTCTGTCCCCTCTCAGTGTCTGAGAGAGACTGCGACCCCTGAGGCATTTCCTCTTCCTCTTTTTAAAAGCAGGTGAGCTTACTCAATTAGGATCACCTGTGAACTGCTTACTTAGCTGGGTTAACTTCTCGTGTACTAGAAAGCAGGCATACTGCCACCTCCTACTAATGTATACAGAGTCTATGACTGTCACAGTAGCTATATTTCAGTGTACACAGCACTTAGCTGTGCGCATGCGCATTAAGCTAACGCTGAAAGCTGCTTAGGCAAGAAAGTACATGTTTGAGCGGGTAATGTGTCCTCCTGCAGTACATTGTTTATTCAAGGGCCCTTGAGATGTGGGCGATTGAACGAGGGAGAGAGTTATTTGTTCTCCTGCACACTGCCGATTGACGAGGGAGGGGTAAAACCCAGAGCGGCATTGTAATATGCTGTTTTGTATCCCTCTCCTTTTTTTATCCACTAGTGTTATTACACATGACATGACCCTCTTTTTTACCTATAGATAACTTTCAATATTACTAATAATAATATTACTAGTAGCACACAATATACACAAAAGTGATGTCTGGGGCGCTCAAAAATGATCCAATCAATATAAGGTTCAAAAATACTTACCTTGATAGGACCAACACAGTCGTTTATATCATTAATTTTTCTTTTTATATATACGAAGCGAGTACTGTGGATTCCTCTTTCACTAATAGCACACTACCTACCCCCTTGCACTGCAATGGCAAGGTGTACTAACTACAGTACTATGTTAAACAATTTGCTAACTTTTAGCTCCCTGCCACCACCTGGGGAAACATGACCCCTTACTCATGTATGAGTATACATTAAGTGGCCATTAACACCTTCAGTGTAGAAGAACAGGATACTCTATACCATCATCCAAAGCTCCAATATGACTAAATGAAAAAGGTGAGGAGCAGGTGATTTCCTTTAAAGGGTACTAAAACATACAGTATTTTTCCTTTACAGTACCTAGAAACCGGTTCTGCTTTTTCTTTTTGTCAATGAGGAAATGTGTGTCTAAGAGAGTCACAGAACTCTGTTTACACACAAGCACAGAACATACAGTAAATCAATATCAGCATCCCACATCTGTCCAGTATCGTCCATCTACAGACGAGCCAACGAGTATTCTAAAACTTGCCTTAAACTTGCCTTAAACTAGCTAGGTACATGCTGGGTACATGCTGGGTAAATTTCAGTGACATTTCGGCAGAGGCTAATGGCCCATCGGATTAACACAGCAGTGGTTCCTGGCAGTCCCATTCAGTTTGAATGGGACTGCCGGGGTCCCCCACTGTTAATCCGATGGGCCATTAGTCTGTCTGCAGAAATGTGTGAAATGTTGCAGCATGTACCCAGCATATACCCAGCATGTACCTGGGTCTTTTTGGAGATTGCCCCAGGTTTGTTTTAGAATAATCGTCGGCACTACAGTATTACTCCTGACGAAGCCGAGAACAGTTCCTGGTAGCTGGGCGAAACGCGTTGAGTAGACCAGTAGACCAATTTTGGGCTTGGAGGCGACCCGTAGTGAACCAACCCTGCAGCCGTGACATCACACGATCAGACGGGCGCACAGAGGGAAGCTCCGATCCAGGATACAGAGCCGTGGAAGCCAGCCAGATGACCTAAGGGAGGCGGTGAGCTGTTCGGGATACCTCCAATTCACACTGTGTGATATATGCTTTTATTCTATTAGCACATTGTAAGTGCGCATTTTTTACCCGTATTTTTTTATATAAAGTTTACATATTGATCGCACTCTCTCTCTATACATGCGGTATTTGCTGACGGAGAATCGATAGGGGGTCCGGTGCTTAGCTACCTTCAAGGGTGGCAACCCAATTTGCCAACTGCATTTATTTACTCTTTAGTCCTGTGAGTAGAACAACTATATGAGCCAAGACACTGCATAATTATTCCACCCACTGCATTACGTCTGCACTTATATATGTGTATTTTGTTTTCTCATTCCTACCTTATGCTCCCCCTGGATGTTTTGAGATACTCCTAAACCTTGGAACCCGTGAAACAGGTCCCACCAGTGAGGTTTGAGCTGGGGGTTTGGTTAATACATTCATTTTCATCATTTTTATTAATATTATTAATTTCACTTTTTATTAAGCTGTTCGCGCCTTTTGTTCACCTGTTTACACAACTACCAATTGCAGGTCCTAACACTACCTGGCACAAATCTCATGTACCTCTCTTTTCCGCTGGAGGGAGAAAGATCATACTGGGTCTGTGATTCACAAGATCATGATAAAAACTGCTAATTGGAAAGTGGGGCGGGGCGAGCTTTAAACCATGGGGAGGAGAGCCAAAAATATCTTTCCGAAATATGACCTAGAGTATTTTTTTATATTATTTTTAGGAGCATTCCTTGTCTTGTACTTACAGTGTACTATGTCCACTACAGATTCTGTGTTTGATGTTATTTAACATGACATTCATCATGGTAAGCTCTTAAAGCTGTGCAAAATAATTATAGATTGTGCTGTATTCTTACTGATCTACTGTATGTGTACTGATGCATTGTAATTCTGTACTGTAGATTTGGATACTGTAACTGTTTTTATATATTTTTTATTTTGCAGAAATGACAAAATGTGATAAAAAAAAACACAAAAAAAATGGCAACAGCAATTTCCTGTTTCAAGGTGTGTGTGTGTTTTTTTTGTAGAGGCTTAATGTCAGCAGATATAAAGGTACAATATCTGTTACTCACACATTCAGCTGCAATCTTCCAATTATCCTTGCTTGCACACCTCCATCTTTCTACTCATCTTTCTCTGCTAATGTACAATATGTTTTTTTTTTTGTATAGTACACATGACCTAAAGTATTATATACATTAGAGTGCATCTGAACATGCAGGGTTTCCAAATACCACCTTTTAAAAATGCTCTACAATGTTCTTTTGGGACACCATTTTTCCGTAAACTGTTCTACTGACTATAATGGGTGAACCAGTCCAAATCCGTTTCCCGGAATCTCCTCGGTTTTTTTAGACCAAATCCGTCCTCCCCTACCAAAATCCGTCTGCAGATTGGGTACTAAAAAATCCAAGCGGATTCATCTGAATCTGCCATTGGATACAATCCATGTGGATTTTGAAGAATCCACAGTCAGATTTCATATTGAATCCGAAATCTACACTGCAGATTGTAAAAAATTCTCACTGAGATTGTTAAGAATCTGCACTCTCTCTCCTCTCCCCCCCACCCCCTTGGATTTAATAACAATCCAACCTCTTAATCCAATTGATTATCAATCCGCCATGTGGATTGTCAGTGATAGAAAAAAAAAAATCAGAAAAGGTCGGATTGCCCTTTTTGAGACTGGTCCAAGGAAATCTATGGACCAAAGGAACCGGCCAATCCAAGGCGGATCCAAACCCGCAAAAAAAACCACCCATCTATACTCCCTACTAGAGATGGTGAATCCGTCCAAATCCGTTTCCCGGAATTTCTCACATTTTCCCCCAAAATCCGTTTTGCGGTGTAAAATCTGTAAGCGGATTTAGCCGGTTTTAATCCGTGCAAATACATAAAAAAAATCGCAGATTTGTAGTATCCGTCCACGAGTTGCAGAATCTGCGGAGTGTATTGGTAATAATAATTAAAAAATCAGCAAAACGAGCATCGCCCTTTTTAAGATTGATCCGCTGAAATCCGCAGTCCAAAGGAACCGGGCGATCCACTGCGGATCCAAATTTGCCCCCTCCAAAATCGCTCATCTCTACAAAACAGCGTCATTTCTACAAAACAGCATTAAGTTTCATTGTATTGCCTGCTTCACTGCACAGGTAGTCTGATTATCAGGGATCGTTACAGTTACATTATTACTTCAGTTAATAAATATTTAAACTACCATAGTCTCATGTTTGTTTCTTGTACAAAAACGAGGAGATGGATGGGAGGGGATAAGGTGTGGGATGTCTACTCTGTAGAAAGTTAATACAGTACAATTTATTTAGACAAGTTGCAATGCGGTTGAGGCAGGGGATACAGCTCCGGTGTGTTTAGAAAAAAAAAGTTGCGCACAATGTATAAATTGTGACCGCTTAATAGGTAACAGTGTTACAATTATGAAACTAACAGTGAGTAAGTGAATGCAATATTGTGCAAACAGCACATAGTTATGGAAATTAGATCATTAAAGAGAAGTGTCAAAAAAGGGAATAAACTTACTGTAGTATAAGACCAAGTGGTATTATGTGTGATTATAAAAAATAAATATAAAATCCTTCCCTTGTCAGAGAATGAGAGTCTGCTGCTAATCGAGTGGATGGCCCAGCATCACAAATCTAGAGAAAATATATAAAAAAGAACCGCGCAAAACTCTCATTGCGCAGTATTCCAATTATATTGAGCAAAAAGAAAAGGGAGTAAGTACTGTATCTAAGGTACAAAAAAGTAGGTAAAATCAATTTCATCTAAAAATAATAATCACAAAATCCCAGCAAGCTCTAACCCCAGAGCCCACCTCATCACGTACGTGCGTGTGTGTGTGTTTGTGTGTGTGTGTTTGTGTGTGTGTGTGTGTGACAAAAGGAGTGCTACTGAGCGTGGCCAAATGTATACAACAAAAGACAAAAATACCCAATGCCACATCCAATGTGTGAAAATATAATAATAAATACTTCAATGTTAGTATTCTCATGAATAAGGGTCATTTATTTAAACCCTTTGGCCAAAGTTATAAGCGTTATAAGCCTGCAGCCACTTCAAGGCATGACCAGTATGCAGGTCCTAACACTACCTGTGAAAATTCTCATCTATGTCTGCTGGAGGGAGAATAGCCTCAGTGGACCTGTCCTACACAGGAACTTGGTAAATCCTGCTTCTTAAAATATACTTCATATAAAAATCATAGTGATGGCCTCCTCAGAAACGGACAACCCTCCCGCTGACCCTCGGTCAACCACAATGGCTGTTGGTGAAGATAGAATCATCAATCCCAGAAGCAGTGTAGGATGCTTGGTATGGTATCTCTGGAGAGACGCTTGCCGTCCCACCAGTAGGGAACAGGAACTCCTCCCCCAGGAGGCAGAAAGTGATGCACAGCCGTCACAATGAAGAAGCAGGAGGAGGAGGCTGAACTGGTGACTGTTAGAACTTTATTAATATTAATGATATTAATCTTAAATTTACTTAACAAACTAATCCACATAGTATCAACTTTCTTAATGTGACACTCCATGGTAACCCCAAAACAATGATTCAAACTGATATCTTTACTAAACCACACTCCAGGAGCTCATACCTACATGCTAAGAGTAGTCACCCCAAATCCCTAATTCGTGGGATCCGCAAGGGACAGTTTTTAAGGTATAAAAGATTATGCTCAAATCAAGATACTTTTTTACAGCACTCTGAAACATTGATTACAAAGTTCTTATCAAGAGGTTATTCTAGACATGATGTACATGACGCCTTTTTAAATGCAGACTCAATGAACCGGATTGATTTGGTTAAACAGAAAAAACAACAAAAGAAGAACAAATTTTCTGATAATCCTATCTTTATTACTAAATACAGTAAACAGACATCAAAAATACAAAAAATTGTTTCCAAACACTGGAGCATTCTTCAATTGGATCCTGATTTGAAATCCATTACAGAATCTGGTCCTAGATTTGCATTTAGAAAGGCGAATACACTTGCTACTTCGATTTCTAGAAGTTTGTTTCAGTCACAACAACAACCATGTATAAGACATATACCTAAAGGTTTTCACAAATGCGGTTTCTGCAAGACCTGCAAATACGCGTTGCCAACTAAACATATAAATACACTTTATCCTCATACCAAATACAGAATTAGTACTTTCATAAATTGCCACACGAGTTATGTGGTTTACATTATTGTCTGTGGTTGCAACCGCAAATATGTGGGGAGGACTATTAGACCACTACGTATCAGATTTTCTGAACACATCAGATTAATTAGTATGCAGGACACATTTCATCCAGTGTCTAAACACTTCACCCAATGCCCGTCAGGTGGGCTTAAAAATGTCAGATTTTTCGGTATCGAACATGTTGCTCTCCAAATTAGGGGTGGCAATAGACTCAACTATCTTAATAAAAAAGAGATGCAGTGGATTTTCTCCCTCAATACTTTACAACCACATGGTCTTAATATTGAATGGGAACTACAACACTTCCTTCATGATTGACTTACCAACTGTTTAGCAATTTTCATTTTTCTCCTTCTCCCTACCCATCTCCCCTCCCTCCCCTTTTCCCCCTTCCCCCCCTCACCCCCTTCCCCATCCTCCTCTCCCCCCCCTTTTTTTCCTCTTTTCTCTCCTATTTTTTCTCATTATTAGGTACTAATTATGTATACTGGCAATATTTCATGTAGCAATATTTTCAGTGACAGTTCAGTTTCTTAGCCATTTATTTGGGTATAATGCTATATTCTTTCATTTTTTCAGTTTTTGATAGTAGTGCATTTGCTGAGATTGATGTTTTTAACTTCTTTTTAATTTTTAATTTGTTGACCAGGAATCTATGTTACAATTCATTGTATGCATATATGATGTACAATATCTGTATATGCTTCTGGTCTCAATTTTTAATGCATTTTAATTGTGTTTCTTGTATTGGCATGGGCTCTCCCACGACTGTGGTTCATTAGCTGATTAGCTGCTCCACAGGTGTTTGGGTCTGAACGCGCTATATAATGTGGTTCACCATGACTGACGGATCATTCTTTGACAAAGGCCTCATGGGCTGAAACGCGTTAGAAGAAGATCCGTCAGCACTACACTCGTTCAATAAAGTTCTAACAGTCACCAGTTCAGCCTCCTCCTGCTTCTTCATTGTGACGGCTGTGCATCACTTTCTGCCTCCTGGGGGAGGAGTTCCTGTTTGTTCCTGCTTTGGTAGCACACCGGGCTGCAGCAATTGCAGGGATCATTCACGCAGTCACCGCCGGTCATGTGACCGCCGCTCGCAACTTCGCGTTGCTGGAGGGGTTGGCGGTTCTTCTTACAGCATTCTACATGGAGGACTTTCCCACACGGTGCAATATACTTCAAGATACGTGAGTCTCTTTATCTCAAACTTATCTAGTGCTCTTATGTGAGCCAGTTGCTGGGAGAGACTATTACACAGTTGTTTATTTGAAGTGACCTTGTTTTAATATTTGTTTGCAACTGCAGCTACCTTTTTCTTCTAGAGCCCTGCATGGGTTTAACTCTTGTTTACCCGTTTGCACGTCCACCAGTAGGGAAGAATGTCATGTTGCATTCCAGGGGCAGCCGTAGATAGTTCTCTCTCTCCATCAAACTCCGTCCACTTGCCTCGGGGCATGCGCCGATGACATACATTCTGGGCAAGCTACCCGTCTACCTGAACAAGCTCCTCACCCCTACCACATGCAGCACTTATCATCTAAGATCTGACTCCAAAAAACTGTTCATGGTCCCAAGGTTCAGCAAAGTATCTGGCCGCTCCTTCTCTTACCGTGCACCTCAATCTACCGGAGACTCTCACCGTCACCACCAGTCTAAGTTCTTTCAGAACTAAAGCTGTCACACATTTCAATCTGGTCTGTAACTGTTACATAAACCTATTATATATATTATCTCTAACTGTGCATGCAATGTATTGTATTGTATATCTTTATTTATATAGCGCCATTAATGTACATAGCGCCTCACAGTAGTAATACGCCACAATCAGATAAATAACAAATGATATAAATAACAGGTCATGGGAATAAGTGCTTCAGACATAAAAGTAACATTTATGAAGAGAAGTCCCTGCTCCGAGAAGCTAACAATCTAATTGGTAGGTAGGAAGAACGTACAGAGACAGTGGGAGGGCATTCTGGTGAGTGCGTCTGCAGGGGGCCAAGCTTGATGTATCATGCGTTTAGAATTAGCCAAGGGGCTACTCATATGCTTCTTTAAGAAAGTGTGTATTAAGGTGGGTCTTAAAGGTGGATAGAGAGGGTGCTAGTCGGGTATTGAGGGGAAGGGTATTCCAGAGGTGCGGGGCAGTCAGTGAGAAAGGTTTAAGGCGGGAGAGGGCTTTAGATACAATGTCTCATATATAATGTATACCCTGTTCACTTATGTAACTACTGTATGTATTGTATTATTTGTCATCTTAACTCTGTGCCCAGGACATACATGAAAATGAGAGGTAACATTCAATGTGTTACTACCTGATAAAACATATTTTAAATAAATTAAATAAATAATCACTGTGAAAATCGCTCCTGGGAAGTTCTAAAAAGTGTCAGTTGTCGGCCAAATGTGCTTCCTTTCGAGTTCAGCGTTGGCAGTGTTTCAAATATGAGGGATGTCCCAGTGTTACTACTTATAACTCAAAATATATGTGTGGGCAACTAATCAGTATTCATTAGAGAGCTCATAGTGTTAATCACACAGCAGGTGACTTTACCTAAACATGTTCCCTCAGACGGTGGGTTGTTGGTGCAAACAAAGAAAAACAAAAGAAAAAGTGCTAAACACATTACATTCTTCAAAGCCTCACACCTTCAAATTAAACCCCCCTCACCCCACCCGTGCCCTTTTTTGTTCCCAATACAAAAAAACAATCAATTCTGCAGTAGTTGTATAATAAATATGTATTAAGTAAGGTAAGAAATAATTGTACAGTGACTTTAACATATGGTAAATATCCTTCAAGAGTAGCTGTACCTGAAAGCATTATAGGCTTAAACATTATAGGATTAAAATAGATTATCACGTGTATCACCCAGCAGCCGCATATATACTTATATACTAATTGCAACATTGTTAAAGTTAAAGTCCAGCCCAAATGAAGGGGTGTCTGTTGAGGATGAAGGCACGTTGATGCCTAAGTGGGGTAACATGCTGCCAAATACCTTATACTGTATATGCACCATGCCCACCCTTATCTGCCTGAACATGTCATCTACAAAGACAAGACTGGGAGCATGTGGGAGGCAAAACTCATCATGGTAAATTGTAATCAGTTCATCTGTGATTGTGTGAACAATGAGTATTGTACTTCTTTGAGATTCTTCTGTAATTTTTTGCTATTTAAAATAACAACAAAAAACAGGTTGTAATTGCAAATGAAGCACGGTTGGTTTTAATATCCTTTAAAGTCAATCACTTACGCCTCACATCGAATTTGATCATATTATAATAGTAATCTTGAGATTTAATGGCTGGTTTTGAGTATCCTTTCAGTCTGTATTTTTCACAAAGGGTGACCTAAGGATGTCCATGTCAGGACATCATTTGTAGAGTATAATGCAGATGGTTATAGCTAGAGAACACTAATGGAAATTCCCCAACCCAAGTTCATGGACATTGGAATGGAACCACTATACTGTACCAAGGTCTTCATACTGGAATGTTTGTCATTCATTGTGGGTATTGTGCCTAGGAAAACAGTTGAATCATTGAGTATTTTACTAAGGTTTGTGTCTTGTTTTCATGTTCATTACTGTAGTTTACTCCTACAGTATGTGGTGAAAGTTCCTGTTTTGAATTTTAGACAAGTTAAAAACGTACATGTAAAAACAGATGTTGTTACTATTATGTTCTTCTTTTTACATGTAAGTTTTTAACTTGACTATATTTTATATAAAGTACAAATATTTTTTTATTAATTTTGTTTCTCCATGTGCTCTTTTTGTGTGTGTTTGTTGGAAAGACAGGGTTGGAGACATGTGAATGTACCCACAAGTGATATTTTTGTTTACAAAAATGTCACAAACATTTGTTGAAACTTTGGAATGGATTATTGCCTCACCTGTGCGTTGTCCTGCTTATTTCCATACTACAGGGGCCAAAGTCTCCTGTATACTTCTCACCTTACCGTACAGTACATATTAGTAGTAGAGATGTGCAATCTTTTTGTCTTTTTCTAAGCGATTGCCTTTCCATGGTTTTCAGACCCTGCAGGCAGTTTGCCAGTACAATTCTAAACCCTAAAATATGGCTCCAGCATAAGCCACATTTCAGCGTTTTTTATGCTGTTTGAGTATTTGTCAATTTCTCCCTAACTTTATGGACTAAAAAGTTCTAGCAAACGTTTTACAAGTTTCCCCCCTGTGGTATTATAAATATATGGGGATCCCTAACATGGACTATTACAGCCTCTGACAAAGCTCTCTAGAGTGAAACGCGTGATGGCGGTCTACAGTACCTGCTCCCAGAAGACTCTTCTGTCCAGGTCTCCTGCATCCACAGAGGCACCGAGCTGTGCAAACCATGCCCCCAGTGACGACACAATTTGGAAGTGATGCCACACACTGAGAACAGGGGAGAATGGTGCTGAGTGTGCGAGTAGGACAAATGGTGCTGCCTTGTGTTATTGTGAGTGCTATTCTTGTTTTTTGTTGTTTTTTTAACATACTGTTTGTGTATCTGTAACGCGTAGCTCACCACAAACGAAGAGCGACCACGGTGCTGAGGTAGGGAATTGAGTAACACCAACCCACAACCAAGCGGGCGTGCCTAGGATGTAGATTGGTCGTGCAAGCCAGGTCAGGATTGGAGATGTAAGAGTAGTGAGGGTATAGGATAGGAGAGTTGTGGATCGTCAGGGTGCGTAGCCAAGTTCAGGATTGGAGAGTAGCGGATCGTTAGGGTACGTAACCAGGTTCAGGATAGGAGAGTATCGGATTGTCGGAGTACTTATCCAAGGTCAGGACTGGAGACAGAAGAGTGGTCATACAAAGCCGGATCAGGAGTAGAGAGGTGCGGAGTCCAAGGTGCAAGCAGGGTCAGGCAATAAGAGGTTAACAGGCAAGGCAAGGTCTCAGGAACTGGAATGCAGCAAGGCAAGGCGTCACACTAGTCTATGCTCAGCAATGAGAGTCTGAACCAGGAAGGTATATAAAGGGAGATCCTCCAATAGAGAGCCATAAGAGAACCAGGAAGCGGAATCATATTGGCTGCTGGTGCACACACATGTGCCCTATGATGCAGCCTGATTAGGAATGGGGGCGGGACCGATCGCGTGCCGACCCGCACGTCACGGAGGTCAGGGGGTGGAGCCTGGAGCGCATGTCACTCCCACGCCGGTCCTGTCTGTCACCAGAGCAGGGGCGGAGCTTAGGTTGCGCGTCAGCAGGGAGGCTGGACGAGCGCACCCTACGTGCGCCGGAGTGGGGGCGAAGTCAGAGCCCGCGGATGGAGAGTCACACTGTGCAAGATCTGCGTGTGCATAACCAGACCAAGTGACTGCGCATCCAGAACGTCCGACGCAGAAGGGCATTTGAGGTGGGGAGATGGTCTACGTCCGCCAGGATGGCGATTCCTCACAGTATCACACTAGGTTTTTTTCCCATGTGTTTTCTCTCTGCATGAGTATTTACCATTGAGACCCCTACGCTATCCTGGAGAATAAGCCCATTTGCTCCTAAATTGTAACCTGCTTATACTTGTAATCCCTCTCCCTCTCCTTCTCCTCCTCCTCAACCTCCTCCTCCTCCTCCTCCTCCTCCTCTCTCTCCCCCCTCCCCCCCCCAATGGGAAGCTAAGTATTCCCTCCATGTTTTGATTATTGAGTGCACGAGGCATTATTGATACATATATATATATATATATATGTAACGGCTGGACCCCCCTTTTCTGACCCACCCAATCTCATATTGGCCCGTGTGGTCTAACCGGTCCCCATTACAAGGTCGTGTGTGGTGGTGCACCTGCAAGTAACAGGACTCCTGAGTCTCCCGCTTGGTGTTATAAGAGGATATCATCAGGACAGGTAGCTGAGGTAGTGGGTACGAGTCCAACTTACTTCACGTGCAGCGCCTCCACCTCATCAGGGTCTATGCTTCCGCAGGGAGATGGTCCTGGCGAGGAACTCCTTCTTGGTGGTGACCGCCACTGCAGAGTAATCTCACACTCACACAGTGGGGGTTTCTTTGAACAAGGCATCTTTATTATATGCTTTGATGTAGCAGACTGCCCCATGCAGCTGCCGGCTCTAGCCGCACATCTTTCCGTGCTGTCCCTTTGCCAGGTACGCCCTCCCGTATTGAAGTGGGATTCCCTTTCTCCTAGGGAGATCACCACTGCGCCAGGTCCCTGGACACAGTGTGGCTTAGACAGACTTGATTGGTCACTTTGATACCGCTAGTTACAGCACTAGGGTCACAAAAGTATTCCTCCAATCCCTTATGCAGGAAGATACATTCTACCCAATGCTTCTCTGCCAACCTTGCAACACTTTTCAACAACACTAACTGACAGTGTTGTGCCCTTTATACCTCAGGGGGCAGGCGCATCTCTGATGTCACTATCCAGGGACTCAGAGCATACAGCCACTCCCTTCCTTACACAGGGCACCACACCAGGGTGTGAGGGAAAACCTCCATAACTACTGCTGGCAGGCCTGCACTTACCAGGACTTACTGCCAACAGGGAAGATGTATGCAGTCATTATTATGCTTGGCTACATATATATATATATATATATATATATATATATATATGAAAATTGTTTGATTGTTAGTAGATGGGGGGATTCTCATTGGTCCCTCGGTCCGTCCTCCCCCACGACTCTCATTGGCCAAGAGGTACGCTAACATCATGAACACACCTACTCCACTGTGACTCACAGACACATACTGCCACAGAGTCTCACCCCTGCAGACTCACCATACCCCCTGAGACTGTCACCTGAGACTCTGAAGCCTAAACTGGAGACTCTCTCCCTGCAGACTCACCCTACACCCCTTTGATCACCCCTGCGGACACCCACCAACTTCGGTAAGTTTAACCCACTTATCACACAAACCGCCTCTGCTGTCCACCCCCCCTCTTACCCATCCACGCTCTCACAAATTACGACCTCAGCAGTCCCCTTACTGTCTCTCCGCTATCCCGCACGCTCCTCTATGTACCCGCTTACCCCTATCATCACCGCTACTGTGAGAAAATGGCGCTCCACCTCTCTGATATCCACCCCCTTACCTCATGGCGCCTTCAGACTCCCTCCGCCTTCCCGCCCACTCCTGCCGCCTTCACGCCCGATACATCTGTCCCCATCATCATCACCACGCTCCCCGATTAAAATGTCCGCATTCCCGCCCGCTCCACACTCCCTCCGCCTTCCCGCCCGCTCTGCGCTCAGCAGTCTCTGCCAAAATGGCCGCCTCCCGCCCGTTCCGCGCTCAGCAGGCCGCTGTGTCGGAAAATGGACACCTTCACAATACACAATCGACATCCCTCTGCCTTCCCGCCCGATCCGCAGGCCGCTTACTTTCTGCCCCACGGCAGCACGGGGGGAGGGGGCCCTGCGACGTCACGCTGGTCTGAACACTGGCGACGCCTTTCCTACCCCCAACCCCCCTCCTCTCCCCACGGCACTAACCTCCAGAGGTGGAGAGGGGGGGAGAACACGTGTAGGGGACAGGGGGAAACACCGCCAGGGACCACCCCCCCAAAAATGACACCCACCCACCCAAGATTCAACCCCCAAGATTTACACCCCCCCCAAAAGATTCAGGCCCCCCACACACACAGCCAAGATTCACCCCCCCCCACAGCCAGACACCCAGAATTCACATACCCCACCCACCATTCACACCGCCACCCCCACCCACCATTCATAAAAAATTCACCCCTCACCCAAAATTCACCCCCCCACTCAAAATTCACCCCCCACACACCCAATATTCATCCCCCCACCCACCCAAAATTCACCCCCCCAAAATTCACCCCACCCTCCACCCCCCCAAAATTCACCCCACCCCCCCAAAATTCACCCCACCCTCCACCCCCCAAAAATTCAATCCCCCAAAAATTCACCACCCCACCAAAAATTCACCACCCCACCAAAAATTCACCCACCAACCACCCACCCAAGATTCACCCCCCCACCCAAGATTTACCCCCCGCCCCCCACACAAAACAATTATTAGGGATTCACATCCCGGGCAACGCCGGGTCTCTCAGCTAGTGTATCTGTGTATGTATGTATATATATATATATATATATATATATATATATATATATATATATATATATATATATATATATATATATATATATATATATATACACACACATATATATACATACACACACACATATATATACATACATACAGTATATATATATATATATATATATATCACTTTGTGGACATTTCTGTGCTCTAATAATTTTCTTGCATTTTTTTGAAGGGGATTGGAATAAACCCTTGTAAGAGCTCCATTTTTGTCCCTTTTGTATCACTGTATACTTTTTACACCTTTTATATATATTTCACTTATAAGATTGGTATAATAATTTCTGCTTCTTTGCGCTCTTATTTCACTTTCTACCACTCTTTTTAAAGTTTGAAACAAAACATTGACATAGCGAATTTTGACAAGTTCACACATCTCTAATTAATTTTTATTTGGCCACTTATCTAAACTGGTGTATTGACATTACTACCAAATGACACCAGGCCACCAATGGCTTGTTCTGACCTCACTCCTGCTTCACCCATCGGTACTGTGCTCAGCATGTTTTCTTGGAGTTTCTGTACATCACCTGTCCTAATCCAGACCTGTGTTGCACGGCCCTTCTCTCCTGCTATGCTCAGTATGCTACGCGCTGAGCCAAGACCTGCTGGTTCCAGCCATCTGGATCTGCTCTCTGACTCTCACTGTGTTCCAGTTCCTAACAAGGGGTTAATGCTATTTTAAGGGACATAATGGAGATGAATCACCATTAGACTAATGTCACTCAGTAGACAAGCCTATCATCAGGGTAACCACACATTGTGGCCCATATTCACTAAGCAGTGCTATTATAGTAGACACCTTCTAGCTCTGGAAGACTGCTTTTAGGCTATACAGTCTATTTAATTGAACCTACTAAGCACTGCTTAGTGAATGGATCCATATGATAGCGCATGAGTGGAAGAGAGGTGACACAAGTGGGCATAGAGATTTGTGTGCATAGTGAATCCCTGTAATATCTACCAATTATCTACAATATTAGTATTACAACTAAGATTAATTTGTTTAAATGATTTTAAATGTTGGATTATTTTGTAGGTGAATTATTGTTAGAAATTAGTGTCTGTTCACAGGATTTGGCGATTTACAATCCTTCACAAATTATGCACACATCTCTGAATATTGCATGTGGAATTTTTTTTTTCCCAACATCATTTTAATTAATTTGTTTGTTCAAGGATGTGCGATTACGTATCATCCGCCCGCTAACTGATCCAGTAACACTGCAGCTTCAGTGCCTGGTGAATCAGGGTTAGGGTCACTCAATTCTCATTCGGCTCTAGAGAGGAATGACTTGTTTTAGGTAGATAGTAAAAATGCTGAATTATTAATGCATGCAGAATACAAATATACAAAGATCCAAAATCAGCAATTTACTGGCAAAGAGACGTCTCATCTGTTGTTTCCCCAGCTATTTAGGGTTTTAAAGAATCTCTTCTAGGATAATACTGTTTCTCTTCTTGCTCTTTTTCTACACTGTCTCTGTTCATTCCATTGTATGTTATTTTCTTCTCTTCTGTGTTCTCTCCTATATCACACAGGTTTTCCTAGTATTTTTCTGTAAATCGTTTTTCAAATGTCCTACTCCATTTCAAATTCTTTCTTTGTAACCCCTCTATTCAATATAACATGGTGTGCTCAACGCCAGTCCTCAAGCCCCTCTCCAACAGGTCAGGTTTTCAGGATATCCCAGCTTCAGCACAGGTGGCTCAATCACAGTCTTCGAGCCACCTGTGCTGAAGCAGGGACTGATTGAGCTACCTGTGCTGAAGCAGGGACTGATTTATACTTCTGTGCTGAAGCTTGGATATCCTGAAAACCTGACCTTTTGGGGGGCGGGGGGAGGTCCTTGAGGACTAAAGTTGAGCACCACTGCAATATAGTGAGAAGAAAGATAAGCAACAGTTAACAATGCTGTACCTTCCAATCACTTGAATATAGATGAATGTGTTGATAACAGGACATTACACCATTTCTCACATAGGAGCTATATTGCACTCTCAAGCACCAAGAGCATCTCATATGAACAAGTCAAAAAGGACAAAACAGCTGTCTTTAAGTGTATTCTCTGTTTCTACGTTCCCAAGATTTTGCTTAACAAACGGTGCAATAAAGCAGATAAACGCTATAGAGACATATGGATGGCAGACCTTGGGGCATTTATTGAACTTCATACAGCACCATTTTTTCTTGTGTAACAGGGTATGTCTCTTTCTACCTGGCTTTCCCCCTGTTATGTAAGTCCCTGCTAGCTGCAGGCAGTAACAGGTTAATTCTGTGGGCTTGTGACCCCCCTTGTGCTCCTCTTTGATGGACAGGAGTTAGGTGGTGACTCATGGCCTGTGTGCAGCCTACATGGTATAGGTACAGACCATGAGCCTGCCCCTTCTGATTCCTTCTATTTTAATCAGTCCTGTTCCTGCTCTGGAGGAGAGAGGAAGCAGAGAGCTGTGAGTCTCTCCCATGGTGGTTTGAGAATGCTCACCCTCAGCCTTGTGGCTGAGGGAACATCTGACCAAGGAAGATGACCCCATACTTCATTCAATAATATATACATATTTTTATACGCCTTACTAAAATGTATTATGTGAATCTTTGCGCTGGTATTTTCTTCTTTATCAGTGTCTATTCTTGATGTTCTGAGCCATCAACCTTACTAGCTGCATTTTTTCAATTTTTTTTTACATTTTGTGCAATAATTTGCCAAATTGTTTATCATTTTGGAAGTGGCATAATTTGTTCTTGAGCGCATCTTTATCCATTTATTAATATAACAATGTATAGGCACAAAAATCCATAAAGATCAAAGCGGGGATTTAACTTTAACTTATTTAAGTTATACTTAAACTTGGCATTACTCATATCCAGACACTGAAATAGAGTGCTTCAAATATCTGGATGGCTGTGACACAACATTTAGGCATTGTTTAAATGAGACTGTCCCAAAATTTCCCTGGGTTATTTTCCTCTCCTCTTTCTCTCCACTTTAGCAAAGACCCTTTGGGGTCCAGATAGGGCTCACACTAGACTGGTAAAATATCACATTATTGGATGTCTCAACAATATGACATTAAACCTTTTCAAATGAAATGTAGTTTGGGCGTTGTTAAAGCAGGAATCCTCTCCTATCTATTTTTTTCAGACTGGGAAACCATTATACATAGGGGTAAAGTTACCGGGTTTAAATCTTTCTCCAGGGGAAACAGAATGACTCAGGGCTAATAGGAAGCTGCAAGAAGCCCATTTAATTTTCCTTTATATAGCATAAAGTCATAACGTTACCAAAAGAAGGCTCTTTAACCTCCTTCACAGTACATAGAAAACATAACATTCCCCACTAAATGCTGTGCGGCTGTTTATCAGTGTCTTTCCCTATGGGCATTCAATCATGGATCTGAAGGCCTATGTGATGGTGCCGGCACACAGTTGGAGCTCTTATTTACGGTAGCAGTGTAGCAGGCCTGTACTTAGCAAAAACACTTCGGTACCTTTTTACTCTGTTTCGACGGAGGATCCCCTGTGATGGTGTCTGTGCCTCCCACTTCTCTCTGATGGGTTCTCCCTAGGCCCAGTCATGCACACTCTCTCCAGCCAGCGTTTGCTTACACAGTTTGATCGTTGACTAGCCCTAGGTCACCAACAGTCAGTCCTGAGATCCGTCAGCCTCTAGCAGTTCTGACTCCGATTGCTCTGCCAACCCCACTTAAAGGTTACTCTCTACTTAGTCCCACCTCTCTGACAGCCTTAGTCATTGTCTGCTACCGTCCATCATGATTCACATGTTCACTGCACACTGGAGAGGAATATGACAGGGGGCAGTGTGTGTGTTGCATACACCTTACCAGGTTTTACATAGGTAAAGTCATGTTATGAACCCTGATTTAACTGAGCTTTGTGGATCTAGCCATGTGTGAGTGCATATCTTGTATGGGGTCTTGATTAACGTACTGTAGAGCAATTTGATGGTCTGCCTTTCAACCAGTGCTGGCTGGATTCCGTAATTGTCCCTTATAATCAAGCTGCTTGGGTAATATTAAAACATAATCTTTTGTATCTCAATTCTCATTCTGAGACACTTCAAAATGCTTCAGGGAGTGATGTGCGCAGCAGGAAAAACACCTTTTTGCCATTTTCATTTAAAAAAAAAATCTTTGTAATCTGCACTGGCTGTGGCTGATTCAAAGATAAATTGGGTTTTCCTCATTTCACACCACGTGCTTTTGAAATATAGAGGGAATATTAACTCTTTTACTAACACAGCACATCGACAATGCAAATATTAAAGAATTAACTTCCATTCCATCTTTATAGTAATTAAACTGCTGATCCTAACCCCTCCACTGCCAGGGCCAAACAGAGAATTGTTCTGCATTGCAATGTAATAGTCTTGAACAGTTTGGTCTCCATTGATAAAATAGTGTTATATGGTGATTGTACCTAATGAGTCATACTTTTGTCTCATCTTGATTTATGACTTAACCCCTTTCGTGCACTTTTAGACTTTCACCAAACTAGGACCAGTATGTAAATATTGATCATTATGATATTCAGGGAACGTCATTACGCTTGTTTTATATGATAAATTAGGTACTGGTCTCTGAGAATAGTGAACATTATCTGAATGAAAGAGGATGACCCTCCTCTTCCATTTGCATGGTTGGTGTTTGCCCCATGACCAAATGATGTCTACCCGAGCAATCTACGAGATACAGTGAAACTCAAGGACTTCAGGCAGCGCAGCTAAATAACATCTACAGTGCCTGATTATTTTTTTTTTTATATTGTTTGAATCAGAGGGTCTTCCAGTGAAAGGCTGCTGTGGTCTTGCCACCGGGAACCCTCAGTTCAAGAGATATGACAATTTTTAGAACTTAAAATTGTTGCTTATGGGAATCTGCTATGAGGAAACTATTCCCAATTGGCTTATAGGTTGGAAATGGTCCAGTGGTCATCTTTAAAGGGGATAAATGTCCTTTTCTTAAATAATTAAATATCTCAATGGGTAGCTTACTCCTACACGTTAAAAGAGTTTAAAGCGTGACCATGGTACAGTATAAACCTTTCGAAACTCATGAGGTTAACAGGCAGAATACCCTAAAATTAGGCACAGTACCACAAAACAGTTTGACCATCAGAGTTGACCCATATTTGTCAACAGTGTGATGGAAATCCTAGCTATTGTTTATGAGAATGCAAAACAAAGACAGTATCATGTAATGCAGAGATAACTTGCGGATCTGTTGTGACTGGTGATCACCTCATTAACTGTACAGCTAACCTTAGGCCGCGCTTATAGTGCTGGCAACGGCGACGCAACATCGCCCGAAAACAAATGCATTGCCGCGTGCGCTTATAGTAAGCGCGACGGCGACAATGCGACGGAGCGACGGAGCCGTCGCAAAAACTGGTAGCCGGCAAAATTTAATTTTTTAAGGGCTGTGGCCCCCTTGAACCAATCAAATGTCCGGAAACCCGCGACGCTACCGCCTGGCGAAATATAACTTTCACCGGTGGCGACGGCGAAGGGTGACATCACCCGTTGTGTCGCCGTCGCAATCGACGGCACTATACAACCGGCCTTAAGATCAACTTGCTAGTCTTCGTGGTACAACAGAGTAAGGGCTGTTATATAGTGTGTGGCCGTGCGTGCGTGCGTGCCTGTATACTGTGTATGCTGTGAGCGGTGAAGGTACTTTGTTTATGTGTGTTTGTGTGTTTGTGTGTTTGTGTGTGTGTATGTATATATGTGTGTGTGTGTGTGTGTGTGTGTGTGTGTGTGTGTGTGTATGTATGTGTAATTTATTATTTATTAAAAAAAAACATTGGTAAAAATAAAATATTTATTAAATTTGTACAGACACACAAATACACACACACACATACAGGTAAACCCCGTTATAACGCGGTCCTCGGGGTCCACCCCGAGACCACCGCGTTAGTAACGGGGTCGCGCAAAAACAAAATGGCTGCCGCATCGGCGCGTCATCACCCTCCCCCCGCATCCCCCTTCACCCCGCGGGGCAGAAGATGGGAGCGGGGATGTCCCTCCGGTCCCCGCTTCCCCCTGTCACTGCGTGACAGCCCGCAGGGCAGGAGATGGGAGCGGTGATGTCCCTCCGGTTCCCGCTTCCCCCTGTCACCGCGTGACAGCCCGCGGGGCAGGAGATGGGAGCGGGGATGTCCCTCGGGTTCCCGCTTACCTCTGATCCCCCCCACGTGCCCGGTGCTCCCGCTGCCTGCATGGAGGTGGTAGCGGGGGGTTTCTTCTCCCCACCGCTGTCCCCGGCGCTCCCGCTGCCTGCGCGGGAGGAGGGGGGGGGGAGCGGGTGGTGGTGCTGGTCGCGGCCTTTCCTCTGTTCCGACCCCCCCCTGTCTGTGTAGAGTGAGAGAGTGTGTGTGTGTATGTATATATGGGAGAGAAACTGTATGTGTGTATATGGGTGTGTGTGTGTGTATGTGGGTGTGGGTGTGTGTGTATGGGTGTGTGTGTGTGTATATGAGTGTGTTTGTGTATATGTGTGTGTGTGTGTGTGTGTGTATATATGGGTGTGGGTGTGTGTGTGTGTATATATGGATGTGTGTGTGTGTGTGAGTAAGAGTGTGTGCAGTGAGCAGTGTGTGCAGTGAGCAGTGTGTTCAGGGATTGTGTGCAGTGTGCAGTGAGCAGTGTGCAGTGAGTGTGTGCAGTGTGCAGTGAGCAGTGTGCAGTTAGTGTGTGCAGTGTGCAGTGTGCTGTGTGCAGTGTGCAGTGTGTGCAGTGAGCAGTGTGTGCAGGGAGTGTGTGCAGTGTGCTGTGTGCAGTGAGAGTGTGTGCAGTGAGAGTGTGTGCAGTGAGAGTGTGTGCAGTGAGAGTGTGTTTAGTGAGCAGTGAGCAGTGTGAGCAGTGTGTGCAGTGAGAGTGTGTGCTGTGAGCAGTGTGTGCAGTGAGAGTGTGTGCAGTGTGCAGTGAGCAGTGTGCAGTGAGCAGTGTGAGTAGTGTGTGCAGTGAGCAGTGTGTGCAGTGAGAGTGTGTGCAGTGTGCAGTGAGCAGTGTGCAGTGAGCAGTGTGTGCAGTGAGCAGTGTGAGCAGTGTGTGCTGTGAGCAGTGTGTGCAGTGAGCAGTGTGTGCAGTGTGCAGTGAGCAGTGTGTGCAGGTAGCAGTGTGAGCAGTGTGTGCTGTGAGCAGTGTGTGCTGTGAGCAGTGTGTGCAGTGAGAGTGTGTGCAGTGTGTACAGTGTGCAACAAAAAAAAAACGGGAGCCACGTGAAAACCGCGTTATAACCGATTCGCGTTATAACGGGTCTCGCTATAACGGGGTTTACCTGTACATACATACACATGCATACATATATACACAAACACACATATACATACAGTCAGCGCCGGTAGCGGCGCGAAAAGATGATTTTCCTTCTCTTCCCCGGTGTCTGTCGGCTCCCCGCTCCCTGCCGTGTGCACGCGCGGCCCTTGTATAGAATGGCTGGCTGACCTCAGCCATCTATAACTGCCGTGCGCGCTCACGGCGTAGCACGCCCCGGCAGTATAGAACCAGCTTAAGATCTAAAGAAAGACCAAGTTGGAATATTGTCACCTTGTGAACCTGTATTTAGTTGGCACTGCAAGCTCCTCTGGTAGAGAACGGGGTTAAGCGAAGCTTCTTACTAAAAAAGCTTTTTTTAAGATATGGCAACTAGTTTGATACTTTTCCTAAAGTCGACTTTGTTCTCAGTGCAGATTAATTTAGCCTGTTAACATTGAAGAGATCAAACACTAGTCAAACTCAACAACAACAAAATAGTCTGTTTGGTTGTGTCTTCACATTTGCATTTATTTAAAGCAAAAACACCCTAACCATCTGTTCCATGTGAGGACCCCTGAAGAGCTGTGCCTAATTAACTGGCTAACAAATAAAAATTCACAAATACTTATTTAACAATGTTTATCTGACAATATTTGTGAGATATCCACAGTCTTCTAATTAATTAGGTTAAAAAACGAAATGGTACAGACATAAATAAAATTGCAGAAACTTAAAAGCAATAATTAATATTTTGCTAACAGAATTATTGACACACAGAAGGCATACTAAGTGTTTTAGTTGTCAGTTTGCTAAATGCAGCATCAATGTGCTAATTACGGCAATGCAAACAAGTAGAAACAAAGTAAAAAATACATGGGTATGTGAATATATATATATAAATACACTCACACACATATACAGTATATCTATATATCTATCTATCAATTTGACGCTGCGTTGCCATGGCGATGTGTCGCCAAAGACCCAGCAGAGAGCAGGTAAGGGAGTTACAGAGGCCTCACGCCTCCCCCGACATTTAATTTAAATGCCTGGGGAAGAGCGCTAGGCCTCTGTAACTGCCGCGCCCCCCAGTTTGTGCACCCATGGGGTAAACTATATTTTATTTTTTTCCATCAGGATCAAAAACATACATTTTTTTCCCCCAGTTCCCACTCTGGAGCATCCACCATACAGTTGACCATGGGCAAAACATTGATTTTCTAAATTCAGTCCAGCTACTTTAAATGATTGTTCTTGAGATGTATTAATTGACATTACAAAGGCAAGTACAGTATCACTGGAAACTGAAGTTGTTTGAAATCTAAAGGAATGTCGGCAGGGAGAAGTGGGATTCTTGGTATTCTTCTCCCTTAGCACAACCTGTTGAAATAGTGGCTTCGATGACATTAGGCAAAAGATTTTCACTATTAGTCGAGTTCCATTGCATATTCTTGGAGCATCTACTTTTCACAGAAGCATAATAGGTGAGCCAATCGTCCTTTGGTTGAAACTTTGAGCCAATAGGAGGCGCGTAATTATCAGTGGCAGTCCGCCACTCCATCTACGAAGGATAGTGAGAATGTCTATCTGTGACTGCTACAAATGGCAAGAGAGTGTGGTTTACTCACCGGATTAAATTTTGGACTCCTTTGTGGCTATGCTCGGTGTCCTGTCTGGGATTCCATGTGATTGATTTCCTGGGAGGGAGCGATTTCGAACGCTGGTTTGGAGCTGGATCCCATGCTTCCATGATCACATCATTGTACTGCACACTGACTTTTCAGTCACCTCTGGAAGCAGGCACCTATGACCTTATGGACTCTCTATGCGAGTGTTTATAGCTCCACTTGTTTGTGCCTTTTTATGTAGCTTTTCCCTTTTTTACAGTGGCGAGAAACCCCTTAGGATTTTCACATATTTCAGACCTAAAATGTTATTAGATCGTAATCTATGTCCTAATAATAGATACAGATATATATATATCATCTTTGCTAACTACCAAACTTTATGCAGCAATCAAAAGCCTTTTATCTGGATATATCTACTATATTGGCTAACTAAGAGACATTTTAACAGACATATTGAGTCTGTTATTCTGTCTAGTTTCCTAGCTGTGAGACTGAAATATGTGCTTACATGAGGTTTAAACTGCACAGGAACTATAATGTTTCATCATCTGTGTGATATTATATGTGGTTAATTACAACAATTATTTACACCATGAGTGATATTAACGCTCCAACTTATATGTTCATTTAACAAGGATCTAGGCACCTAGTGAAGTGTGCACTAATGTGTTCACAGTATACTGCACTACTTGCTAAGTGGGAGGCCAGAATAGATATAAGTGTTACAAATTTATATTCACTTATATGTTTGGCCACAGATATTGTACCCCCACAGTGCAGCAACTACTGAGATTTTTTATGACAGTTGATCCTTTCATTATTCTGTATAGGTCACTTATTAACCATTCAGAATTTTGTGTTTAGCTGCACGTATTTAGATGTGTGTCTGCATCCATTTGTGATAACTTCATAGTCCTACTTATACGATATATTGGGGCTATATACCTCAGTCTATACCCACTCCATTTTAATATTCGCACTTTAGATTAGAGGCAAGCCTCAGAGGAGGCATAGGTTCACTTACCTGCAATATTTTCTTTTTTGAGGTATCTCCTAATAAAGATTTTTTTAAATTAGTCAACACATCATCACATTATTAGATTCCTCTGGTGTCATCAGTGTACAAACCTGTTTAGAGTGCTCTCGTTATAGGGGTTTCTTCTTTCTATTGTTGATATTCTACATCGCCCCTGATTGTAGCACCTCCAGCCAGGCTGTAGCGAGGGTGTACTTTCCCTTTCCCCCATTTCCCCCCTTTCCCCTTAAGTGTTTAATAGATAAAGATAGCCTGATTAAACAAATGAGACAAAAAGATGATACTTTTTCAACATTTATTTATCCACAAATGATTCAACATTCAATATCCATGCGTGAAAATGTATATGACCCGTTAGATTCAGTACCTTGTGGCACCACCTCGAGCAGCAGTGACTTCAACTAAGCATTTCCTGTAACTGCTGGTCAGTCTCTCACATTGGTTTTGTGGAATTTTGACCCGTTCCTCCTTACAGAACTGCTTCAACACATGACCAACTTTCGGATCAGCTTCAGTTCGAGGATGAATGGCCTAATGAATGGCCTCTTCTTCATGGTTGTGTCAATGATGTTCAGTTCCTGAGGCAGCAAACCAGCCCCAAACCATCACACTCCCACCATCACACTTGGGATGAGATTTTTTCTGTTAGAACGCAGTATTTTTTTTTTCCAAACACAATGTTTTTCACTGAGGCTAAGAAGTTCTTCCGTTGACTTGTCTCTCCAGAGAACATTGTTCCAGAAGTCTTGTGGATCATTTATGTGCTCTTTAGCGAAGTTCTGACGGGCAGCAATGTTCTTTCTAGAGAGCAGTGGTTTACTCCTGGCTATCCTTCAATGAACACCATTCTTCTTCAGTCTTTTTCTGATAATTAAGTCATGAACAGTGATATTAGCATGTATGCACACATACGCATGTCAGTACATTTGCACATACCCTGACTCTTAATTACTTATTGTTTGTCTAATTCATATATCATTTTGTTTGTGGATCATTTTTCAAACAACATGGAATTGGTTAATATAAACCCTTTTGGATATTTAAGAAAAGACTGATTTTGATTCAAGAAGGTTATAATGGAAAAAATATGGAATTTCGGTAATTATCACAGGGTTCACAAACTTTTTCTCGCCTCTGTACTCATTTTGTTTTTTAGTTTTTTCTTGGCTTTGGTGCATTCCCTTGGAAGCTGCTGCAACTCTACTGAAGATACGTTCTCCATTTAGGATATCCTGGTGACATTTTGAATCACCATATATCCTTTGGAAATATATCTAGTTGAACATTCATATGATTGCCATTTTTTTCCAGGAAAACCTGTTACATTTTATTTAATAGGAAAATGTTTTCACACATACATACACATGAAGTGTTTATATATATATACACTTACACACACATATATATATATATATATATACACACTTATACAGGTGCAACTGCCTGTTGTCGACCGCTTGCTGTGCGTGTTTTGCACGGCAATTTCTAGCATGACGCTAGGTTCCAGCGGCCAGACTAATGGCCTATCGGATTAACACAGCGGGGGTCCCTGTTTTGTGAATCTTACCTGGCTTCACCTGTCTGTAAGAGACGCGCAGTAAGAGAGACTGGATCAGTCACTATCTGCGCGCCTTTAACAGGCGATCGCGGGTTTTTCATTTTATTTTAGTAATACAGTGTTGTAGCAGGGGGTCTCCGGAGCGTATCCGCATTGATTTCAGGTCCGGGGACCCACTGCTTCCCGGGTTTCAGGCCTCGTTATGGGGTGCCGGTATCCCGGTGGCCATGTTTAAATTCTCCCGCATCACGGCCCACGTGGTCGAGGGATTTAAACAAAACAGGCGGAATACCGACACCCTATAACAGGACCTGTAACTCGGGAAGCAGGGGGCCCCCGTACCTGAAATCAATGCAATTCAGCTCCTGAGACCCCCTGCTACAATACTGTATTATGAAACTAAAAGCAGCTTCATTACCTTAGCGGCTAAACGCTAAGGCAATGAAGGGGTTAAGCAAGACTACCTGATTCAGTCTCTCTTTCTGCACGTCTCTTACAGACAAGTAAACCCGGTAGGATTCACACAGCGTGAGTCCCATTGAAATGTAGGGACCCCCGCTGTGTTAATCTGATTGTAAATTACAGCCTCCTGTGGACCATCTTGTGGAGTATTTAGAGAATTGGCTGGGGTTTTGTCCCGTGATGCTGTCGACAACCGACAAACGTCAGTTGCACCAGTATATACTCAACTGGAGTTTTCGACGTCTTAGAAAGTAGAGAGGGAACAGGGTCCAAAGACACCACAGCATGGAGTCAATATATCTTCAGTTGGAGAGGTGCTTAACCCTTTAGCGAGTGGAGGCACTCGACAGTGTATAGAAACGGTTAAAGAAAAGGCAGCCCTTGATCCCATGACCAACGTGTCATTCACAGTTTAGTAGTTTAATCCACATTTGTATATAACGGTACACATAGCTATGGTGACGCAAAAAAGTTACCTTTATTCAGAAAAGGAACATACCATACAGCAAGCGACGTCTGAGGCCCATACACAACCTTTCATCAGGGGATATGAGGAAGTTGGGTAATTAGCGACAAAACGCGTAGGGACCTCACTATATGTCATACATCATCACGCCAGTTGGCATACTGTTTGAACGCTGTGTGAACTAATTTGGCTGCATTTCAACACGCATGCAGCCTGCGGTGAGGGGGTGGAGTCCAAGCTAACAGCAGACCACGGGCCAGAGAGGACGTTCACCGACAGTGTCCATCACCGGATGGGTGACTATGAGATTTTATCTCACCAATGCGTATATTCACTCCTTGTTTGTGAGCAAGCATTTTTTAAATTATGGATCAAGATTACATTTGTAATACAGCTTTATACTGCATACAGTGTTTATATCTCTAAACTCCTTAAAGCTGCAGTTCAGTCAATATCCTGCATGTGTGTTTTTTTTAATAAATCAGTTCTGTAGTAAGAAAAAATACTTTTAGCATTTTCTGTTTTTAAAAAAACAACTTTGAAAGACCAATTTTCTTGTATTCTATTTTATCAGCCATTTGCTAAGGCACTGCCCCTTCATGTCCTGTCACAAGCTCTGGCACACCCCCGCCCTCCCTCTAGCACTTGTCAATGCAGCAGTGCTCATGAATATTCATGAGCTTCCACTGCCAGTCAAGCAGATTATAAACAAATGCCAGCTTTTAATATGTCACCAAATTTCGACCTATCAATACATGGAAAACGAATTGACCTGCAGCTATACTGTTCTTTAGGTAATTAGAGATTGCACACATAAAACTATTGAAGTAAAAAAATAAATGTAAAAAAAAAAAAAAAAAAAGACTGAACTGCAGCTTTAAGTGAAGCCACTGGCACTCAAATGCATGTAAAAAGATACGGCTATAAGTTTCTAAGACACATTATGTAAACAAAGACTGTCTCCAAGAAAAAAAAAAAAAACAATAAAAAACAAGAATAAAAATAAATGAGAAACAAAATGATAAAAGCCAAACCAATGAAAGCACATGCAAAGGGGGTAATGCCAGTATAAGTACATCTTCTAAATCCAAGCAGCCAGAGAAGTTGTACCCAAAGATATCTAGATGTCAAAAACTGTCCTGAAGAAAATGCAGAATGGAGATAAGCGTCACTGGAAAAAGTCGATGAGTATCCATTGAATGGGAAATCCATGCATGCCATAATAATCCAGGCAGAGAGTTATAAGCATATGGAGGTCCCAAATAGGTCCACTTTACGGAGACAGAGTTGGGGAACCTAGCTACTGAGAGATAAGGGGCAATCACTCATGAAGAAGTCCATGTCGGTCCTCTAGTAATGGTCAAGAAAGTACGAAAGAGTATGCATGATGTAGAGCAGGGGTGCTCAACACATCAGGTTTTCATGATATCCCATCTTCAGCACAGGTGGATCAATGAGCCACTGCTTCAGCTCAGATGGCTCGATCAGAGGCTCAGTATTCTACTGAGTCTCTGATTGAACCACCTGTGCTGAAGTTGGGATATCCTGAAAAACCTGACCTGTTGTGAGGTCTTGAGGACTGGAGTTTGAGCACCTCTGATGTAGAGACATACAGTATAAAGGGGGTCTCAACACACACACACACACACACACACACACACACACACACACACACACACACACACACACACACACACACACACACACACACACACACATATATATATGTAAATACAACTGTATGCTCATCTGCGTGTCTTAGGCAGGTCTGCAACCCCGCCTTTCACCATTATCACTCAGCACACAGCACTTCCACTGCAGCAAGGGATTCTGGGAAATGACATGCAAATGAGCACACAGTGCCAGTTTTTGCTTCAAAAACCATTTTTAACATGGTTCCCTATAGGCTTAAGCTTGCTGCATGGTCACAACTTTGAGCACAGCCAGGGTTAAGGTGCATACCCAGAAAACCCACCCACAGACAGCTGTTTCTTTTTTTTTTTTTTTTTTAATTTAACGATTCACTTAATTACAACCAGTAATAAACAGAAAACATCACTATACATTTCTTACATTGCCAGAAAAACCACAAAACACCACAATACCTAAGCATGAATTACTTCCCAAGTACTACATTCAGCTTTTCGTACTTTCTCCAGAACATATACTGTACATCTACTTACTTCTTTTAACCGAGCAACTTCTCTAAGAAAACATTTATATTACATGTATCACAACTTTTCACAAATTTTCTTACTTCCTCTAAAGACACGTTTGCTTTTTGAAAATGTTCTCTCAACGAAGCCGTTTTTGTCGCTTCTGACGCTACTGAGATACCTGCCTGCCAATTCAAATTTTCTATCAGCCGTTTTACATACCGCTGCCTCTTCTCACTTTCCATAACCTTCATACTTTCTAACTTTCTCCTCACCAGGTTCTCCTCCTCACTTTCTCCTTTTCCCCCTTCACCCCCACTCTTTTGGCCTGCCTTTTCTTCACTCACATTCCCACTTACTCCACTTACACTTCTCGTTTTTTTTGTTCCCTCCACGCTTTTCTGACTTTTTTGTGAGGACGAGCTATTACTCTCACTACTCTCTATCTCCCTCACCTCTCCCCTAGCCTCTTTTATTTTAACCCACTGTACATGCTCCTTTTTTAATCCTT